>NW_006399862.1:2775233-2782994 GCF_000299155.1 Elephantulus edwardii
GTTTTTCAATGCAGCATAGTATTCCATTGTGCGAATATAACACAGCTTCTCTACCCATTCGTTTGTTGATGGGCATTTAGGTTGTTTCCAACTCCGTATGAATTTTAAAAGCTTTGAACTTCTTCTCTAAAATGGGTGTATCAAAGAGGAATAGCCCCTCCCATGGAGGGTCAACTATAGGTTAATTCAATGGTACACAACACCAACAACGTTGACCTAGGTGCTAATAGCATTCCCCATTTTCCCAGATATATCAAATCTACGGGAGTGTCTTTGCCTTTAAACAAGAACTCACCACTGCAAACACCCCTCCCCAGACAGACTCTTTGGCCCATATGAGACCCATTGTCCTCCCTCATTCTTCAACTGCACATGAATTTCTCCAAAAATGTCTGACCTATTCAATGAGTTAGTTTTCTTACACAATAACTCAAAATCTTCTCTATTACCAGTACTGCCCATGAAACCTCATTTCTCTATCTCTTCTTATACATGTTTGTATAGAAGCTTCAGTGTGTAACATGACAGGTTGTTAACCTTGAAGTTGGTGATTCAAATCCAACAGACCTTCCATGGAGGAAACACGGAAAGCCCCTCTATAAAAGATGACGAGCCTCAGAAGCCCAGCTGAGGGTTGGTATAAGTCAGAGGAAATTTGCCATCAACTTGAGGACAGTTTAGAGTTTGACGAGTATTTGTGGCTATTGCTTCTCAGAAGGACAAGCGAAAGAGAGGTAACATCGTTATTTAGGAACCTAGAAAAGAAGCACAAAAGGAATGACTACTAACAATAAAATTACAGATCATAATAGAACAAGAGTGGACTCTGTTATGATTGAAAACACCCTTGGGGGCAAAGTTGTAGTCCTGGTTCTGTCTTTCTTCTTAGTCAGCCCTTAATGTGGTGCCAGCCACACAGTTGGTGCTTAGTAACTGTGTGACTCATCAATGACTGGATGGGTCGCTTCCCTTTCCTGAAAATTGGAATCTAGTCATGGGTCCTTTGAGATGTTCACTGTATCTCTGGTGATTTCCTATTGAGGTAAAATTGTCTTAATTTAGGTTCTGTTAAGAGATGTTTCTCTTCTTGTGAATTGAATTACATGCACAACTATATATATATATATATCACATATATATAACATAGTCAAACATTCATATCATAAGAATAACTCTTTAATAGATTATGTATCTATATCTTTGTATCTCCAGTAACAATGAGCTCAAGTGTGTTGGAGGGGGTTAGGATTGCACAGGATAGGGAAAGCTCCAGAGTCCTTGTTCCTAGGGTTGTGATAAGTAGAAGTTAACTCAATTATAGATAACAATACCCACCTGAGTCATAGCCAGCTCCACAGTATCTATCTATCTATCTATCTATCTATCTATCTAATCTTCATCTCTTCATCTCTTCCCATCTTCTCTCTGTGTGTATGTGTGTGTGTGTGTATGTATGAAGTATATGGGTTTATACAAAACTCAAGAATTTTAAATTTATCCTCTATCAAAAGAGCTTTAAGACGTAAGACAGCATTCTTAGCCTTGACCACCTCCCCCCTCAGCACTATTTGGAGGTTGGGCATGTTCAGATGCATGATCTGAATCTTTGGTTCTAATTTTCACTAGTTACAGAAATGTAAGTAAATCCCTTAAGCCTTCCGGGGGCTCAGTTTTGCCATCTATATAAAGAGATAAGGACTAACTCTAAATTCTAAGTGTCTAAACGAACTCCTTGTAGGAGGCTTTATGTATTATTGTTAATGTGCTAAGTTACTGTGTTAATAATCTAAGTGAAGCCCTGAAGGACAGTGATTGACAAAAGAGAAAGTTCAGCACTGCCAGCTTTGGGCCTTGTTTCCATAGTGCTGTTATCTTCCTGTGTCTGCTTCATGTATCTGTGCTTGTCTACATGCAGTTATGCTTTGCAGATACTTGTTTTGAGAGGAATACCAAAGCGTGAGAAAAAGGCCGTCATTCTCCATGGTAGACACAATTAAAACAACAATCCAGAACGGTTTTTCTTCCTTTGCATTCTTTGCGGTGAGACAGCACACCTCTGATCTCATCTCCAATAAGTCCTTCCAAAGACTGAGGGAGCTCTTCCCCACTCATCGTGCTTCAGCAAACACACACAGATGGGGGCTTTCACACAAAATCACACATTTTCTGGAGCCTCCACATGTTTTCTAATAGAGGCCTCGGAAACCCCCACCCGACTTAAGTGCATTCTTGAAGTGGGTGCAGTAGGGACAGGCAGGCTCTGGAATGAAGACCTCTCCTCTTCCTGCTTGTGTGTGGTCCCGCCTCTCGGAGCCCCACCCTCTGTCTCTCCAGGACTTGCCAATGACATTTCATCAAAGGGGAAAGAAAAAAAAAAACCTCCAGCGCACTAATTCCATCCCCAAAATGTGAGGGAGGAAAGCCTGCCTGGCGGGGGAAGAGTTTCAGGACTAATAGAAAAGGTTGGAAGGAGGAGTATTGCTATTAGATTCTTACTACGCATGCTGGCATGTCTGCTTTCTGGTGTTTAACTTGTGACATGCTAGTACTAAGGTCAAGTTATTGCTGTGGAGTTGGAACCTCCTCATAGCTAACCCTTTACCAGGTTTCTGGAGGTTGTAAGTCACATAGGAGAATTGTCCATCTTTCTACTGAGGAGTCACTGGTGGATTTGCAGCACTAGAGAGCTGTTGTGTTGCCTTTGCTGTTAGTAGTAAATCACCCTGTGGGCTATACCACCTGATGAGAAGAGGTGCTACAGTTATGTAATCATTCATCAAGCAATTAGTCTAAGCAATACAAGGCAGGGCAAAGGAAATAATGCTATGTGGGTTTACCTTTCAAGAGTCAGTGATGATAAAAGCTAACTGCAGTGCAGTCAATTCTGATTTGTAGAAACTCCATGTATGTCAGAATTGCATTGTGTTCAAAAAACTTACAATCACCCATCTCAAAGAAGTGGATCCCCCAAGGCCACTCTGGATGTGTTCAAACTCCCAAACACTTGGTTAGAAGTTGAAGGCATTGATCATTTGCATCATCCAAAGACTCCAAGCAATGACTAGCATAGCTGTACAATAGAAACAAAAGTAGGTAGTTATTTTAACTATGTGGTAAAAGAGAAACAGGATAAAGTTCTAATCGGTTGTAGATGAAATAAGTGTAGCATACAAAAGAAGCAATGTGCCTTCTAAGGGGGAACAAGGAACACAATGAAAGGAAAGACAGGGATCTAGAGTTCTTTTGAGAGCTGAAAGCCAAATCTAAAAGAGAACAGATATAGGTCAGGATCAAGGGCTAGGCAACTCTAGGCAAGTGCCGACAGTGGAGTGCTCCTACCTTGCTAAAGGGTTTGAGGGTTTTTAAACCAGAGGAATGGGAAATAATTACAGAGTTTGAAATAAGAGAAAAAGTAATCAGTTACACATTTGAGATGAGACACTAGTTATGACTTAAGTTTGGAGTGTGTGCGTGTGAGTATATGTACAAATGCATTGGACACAGAAACTGGCTACATTTAAGACAAGGTGACTTCATGCAAGGTTATTACAGAAATTCTACTCAGAAATCAGGTAGCTCTTAAATATGATATGAACCAGGGAGAGACAAAGAAAAGAACATATGGGGCATCAAAAGGAAGTAAAAGTTGATCACATGAATCCTGATTTGAGCTATTAAATGATGTTCATTCTCTGTCATTAGAAGGACAAGGTTGGATTAGGACAGAATGTGGTTTAGTCTCTGTGTATTAAGTGTCGTCAAATAGTTTCTGACTCCTAACAACCTTGTGTACCACAGAAAAAAACACAACCTGGTCTTGTGTTATCCACACAATCACTCCTGTGCTAGCCCTCATTGCTCCAGTCGCTGTATCTATCTGTCTCTTTGAAAGCCATTGGAGGCCCTCTACTATTCCAAGCTGATGGACTCCAGAGACTGGGACCTCCTGATAACATGCCCAAAGTATGTGAGATGAAAGAGAATACTGGCTGCAATTCTAATACAGGCTTGTGTAGCTTAGTTTGAGGAAATAGTGAAGAATCTATCCAGACAGTTACCAGACCAGGGTTCTTAAGAAGGGCTCATGCTAGATTATTGGGCTGTGCATGGACAAGAGTATGTGATTACAAAATATTCCTTGTAGAAGGCAGGGGTGCCTAACGAAATTTATCTTGTAGTTAGCTCAATAAAATGCTGGAGGGAATGAGCTGGACGTTTCATTACCCAAACTTACATTTCTGTTCTAATAATTTAGACAAATTATTTAACTTCTCTGAGCCTTGGTTATTTATTTTTATTCTATATTGCTTTGCATGCAGTATGTCATTCATATATATTGAGTTTCACACATTGCATCATTAACATTGTGCTTCATAGGTTCACTTCTATACATTTTGTGATGTAATTAATCACCTTTAATGTATGCTCTGCCTTTTAGGTCCCTAGTGGATCTTTCTTAATTCTCTCACTCACTCCACCTGCCAAATTCTGTGAACCTGTAATTTCCTCTCTTCACCTTCTCATCAGTCCCTCTACCTCTCTCCCTTTCCCCCTTTGGATTTGCATACACATCTTTCTAGTTATCCTTATACTTTTATGATAATCATCTTATGCAGTATTTGTCCTTATAAGACTGAGTTGGTTCACTCAGCATACTGCTCTCTACCCTCTCCAATGTTTTATAGTTGTTGTTGTTGTTATGTGCCATCCAGTCGTTTGTGACTCATAGCAACCCTATGTACAAGAGCTCTAAATGCTGTTTTGTCCTGTGCCAACCTAGCCATCTCAAACACATTTATTCACACCACTCCAGTCACAGAATCGATCCACCTCATCGAAGGTCTTCCTCTCCTTTGCCGCCCCTCCACTCTGCCAAACATGATGTCCCTCTCCAAGGACCGTCCCTCCTTGCAACATGTCCAAAGTATGTCAGACAAAGCTTCAGAATCCTTGACTCCAAGGAGCATTCTGGCTTCACCTTCTCCACGACAAACCTGTTTGTTCTCCTAGCAGTCCATGGTATATCCAACACTCTTCTCCGGCACCACAGCTCAAAGGCATCAATTCTCTGTCTGTCAACCCTATTCACTGTCCAACTCTCTGATGCATAGCATGTAAATAGCCCAGATCAGGGGCACCTTAGTCTCCAGCCTGACAGCATTGCTTTTCAGTACTCTTGAGAGGTCCCTCACAGCTGACTTTCCCAATGCAATTCATCTCTTGAATTCCTGGCTGCTGTTACCAAGAGTGTTGATTGTGGAGTCAAGCAAACAAAAACTGTTAAGTGAGAAGCATGAATGTAGGAAAATTGGACATTGTTAAGAAAGAAATGGAACGCATAAATATTAACATACTAGGTATTGGCCAAATGAGATGGTTTGGCATGGGACATTTTGAATGAGAAAATTATATGATTTACTATGCCGGGGATGAAAAAGTGAGGAAGAATGGGGTTGGTTTCATAATTTAAAAAGTCATTTCTGGATCCATCCTGAAATGCAATGTGGTGAGCAACAGGAAAATATCCATACACATGCAAGGAAGTCCAGTGAATATCACTATCATTCAAATATATGCATCAACAACTAGAGCCAAAGAGGAGGAAATAGAAGATTTCTACAAACATTTGCAGTCAGAAGTTGATCAAACTTGCAATCAAGATGCGTTGATAATCATGGGCGACTGGAATGCAGAAGTTGGGAACAGAGAAGAAGGTTCAATAGCTGGAAAATACGGGCTCGGTGAGAGAAATGAGGCTGGAGATAGAATGATACAGTTCTGCACATTCAATGATTTATTCATTGCAAATACCTTTTATTAGAAACAAACACAGGCTATACACATGGATCTCACCTGATGGCATGCATAGGAATCAAATAGATTACATTTGTGGAAAGACTCAGTGGAGAAGCTCAATATCAGCAGTGAAAACCAGGCCGGGTGCTGATTGTGGAACAGACCACCAACTACTCATAGGCAAGTTCAAGCTAAAGTTGTGGAACATTAAATTAAGTCAATGGGAACCAAAATTCGATCTTAAGTCTGTCCCACTCGAATTTCAAAGCCATCTCAGGAACAGGTTTGAGGCCTTGAGCACCAATGAGCGTAGACCAAATGAGCTCTGGGAGGATATCAAGAAAATCATCCATGAAGAATGCAAAAGATCATTACAAAGGCTGAAAAAAAAGAAAAGACCAAGATGGATGTCAGATGAGACTCTGAATACTGCAGTAGCGCACTGAGAAGCCAAAACTAAAGGAAGAAACCAAGAAATCAAAAAGCTAAACAGAAAATTTCAAAAGGCAGCCCAGACGACAAAGCAAGATACTATAATGAAATGTGCAAAGAGCTGGAGTCAGAAAATCGAAAGGGCCGACCTCGCTCAGCATTTCTTAAGCTGAAGGAGCTGAAAAACAAATTCAAGCCACGGGTGGCAATACTTAAGGATACTTTGGGTAGAATGTTAATGTTTATAGTATTTTTAAAAAAATCATTGATCCCATTTCCATCATTACATCATGTAAATGCACAACAATTTCTCGATTCATTTGCTAGTTCATGGGCATTTGGGCTGTTTCCTTTTTCTTGTTATTGTGAATAAAAGTGCTATTAACATTAGCACACAAGTCTCCATTTGTGTCTCAGTTCTATTTTCCTTAAAGTATATTCATCACAGTGGAATAGCTGGATCGTATGGAATTTCTATGGTCAACTTTTTGAGAAAACACCAGTGTTTTTACCATTTTAAAACTGGATGCCAATCCTGCTTCCAAAATCCCAATAACAGTGTATGAGAATTCCAATCTCTCCACATCCTCTCTAACATTTATTGTTTGCTGTCCTGTTAAACTTTGCCATGGCTACAGACACGAGATGCTATTTCACTGTGGTTTTGATTTGCATCTCTCTTATTGTCAGCCATTGTGAACATTTCTTCATATGTCTATTGGCCATCCAGATGCCTTTCTCTGGAAAAAGCCTTTCCATGCCTTTTGCTCATTTTGTAATTAGGATCATCAGTATTTTTCTTGTGTAGGTCCAATGGTATTCTATAAACATTCATTAAAATCCTTGTCTGAGATGTCCACTCTAGGTTTTCTTTTCACCTTTTTGGAAGAAGTTGGTTGGTTTTTTTGTTTGTTTGTTTTTACATAACTCAGTTTTATTCTGGAAGAAGTTTTTTATGTGCACAGAGACTTAATCTTTTGAAGGTCTTATTAACTGATGTGAATCTCTCCTGGCTGTGCATTTCTGAGCCTTGGTTTTCTTATATGTAATATGAGATAGATTGCTTCTTAGAGGCAATGATGGTGAATCTTTGTCTCAGATACTTCGGACGCATCAGAATGGCTTAGTCCTTGGAAAACGCTATCATGCTGGGGAAGGTGAAGAGGAAGGTAAAGAGAGAACAGTCCTCATGGGGATGGACTGAAGTAGTGTAACAGTGGGTTCAGTTACACCAGGAATTGTGAGTGGTGCTGAGGAGGGGAAATTTTTCAGATCTGCTATTCTTAGGGGTGCTATGAATTGTAGTTGGTGTAATAACACCTAATGACAGCAACAATAATACGAGACAAACATGCTCATCTATAATATGGGAGCAATGATAATATCTGTACTATAACATCATGGTATTCACTGGACTTCCTTGCATGAGTATGGATATTATCCTGTCACTCACAATATTGTACTTCAAGATGGATCTAGAAATAGCTTTTCTAACTATGAAAGCAACCCCATTTTTCCTCACCTTTTCATCTC
>NW_006399862.1:2783434-2796724 GCF_000299155.1 Elephantulus edwardii
GTCAGTCTGAATGTTCAGATCTAGAGAAGTATCGAGCAGATAAGCATTTTATAGAAAAAGTGAAAATATATCCCTTATTGTGGAATTAACCATTAGTTTTGGTGTTGTCCCTGCCCTTGGTTCAAGTGCCCTGACCCACTTATTTCTTTGCTCCACCATCCATCAAGATACCCCTCCACTTCTACCCACTCCCTTCATCATCTGTCTCCCATTGTCTAACTCTTGATCTGATAGATTATATCTAATGCTTCCTTGGTTTCTGTGATTCCAGATTCATGAGCTGCTAACGGTTTCTTATGCTGTGACCAGAGTCTCCTAAGTTTAGTGGTAATGTGTCTCAAATGGAGATGATGTGTCCTGTGGACCTGGTGCAAGTCCAGTGAATACCACTATCATTCAAATATATGCACCAACAACCAGAGCCAAAGAAGAGGAAATAGAAGATTTCTACCAACTTTTACAGTTGGAGATCGATCAAACATGCAGTCAAGATGCATTGATAGTAATGGGTGACTGGAATGCAAAAGTTGGGAACAGAGAAGAAGAATCAGTAGTTGGAAAACATGGACCTGGAGATAGAAATGGAGCTGGAGATAGAATGATTGAATTTTGCACAATGAGTGACTTATCCATCGCAAACAAATTTTTTAAGAGACATAAACACAGGTTATACACATGGATCTCACCTGATGGTATGCATAGGAATCAGATCGATTGCATCTGCAGAAGGAACCACTAGAGAAGCTCAATATCAGCTGTGAAAACTAGGCCTGGAGCTGGTTGTGGAAGAGACCACCAACTACTCATATGCAAATTCAAGCTGAAGCTGAGGGAAATGAAACCAAATTCAAGGCAACCAAAATATGACTTTGAGTCTATCCCACCTGAATTTCAGAACCATCTGAGGACCAGGTTTGAGGCCTTGAACACTAAAGAGCGAAGACCAGATGAGTTGTGGGAGGATATCAAGGGTATCATCCAGGAAGAGTGCAAACGGTCATTGCAAACACAGAAGAGGAACAGAAGACCAAAATGGATGCCAGAAGAGACTCTGAAAATTGCACTGGAGTGTAGAGAAGCCAAAGCACAAGGAAGAATTCAAGATACTAAAGAGTTGAATAGAAGATTTCAAAAGGCAGCACGGGATGACAAAGCAAAATGTTACAATGAAATGTGCAAGGAGTTGGAGTCAGAAAAACAAAAGGGTCGAACTCGCTCAGCATTTCTTAAGCTCAAGGAACTGAAGAACAAATTTAAACCTCGAGTTACTATAATCAAGGATGCTTTCGGCAGAATGTTAAATGATCCAGGAAGTATTAAAAGAAAATGGAAAGAATATACTGAGTCACTGTATCGAAAGGAATTGGCAGACACAAGAATTTCATGAAACAACATATGAGCAAGAGCCTATGGTGATGAAAGAAGAAGTTCAGGCTGCTTTGAAGGAAATGGCAAAAAAATAAGGCTCCAGGAACAGATGGTATATCAATTGACATATTTCAGCTAACAGATGCTGCCCTGGATGTGCTCACCAAGTAGTGCCAAGAAATCTGGAAAACCACCACTTGGCCAACTGACTGAAAGAGATCTATATTTGTTCCCATCCCAAAGATGGGTGACCCAACAGAGTGTGGAAACTATAGAACAATATCATTGATTTCACATGCAAGCAAGATTCTGGAACAGCACATCAGCAGAGAACTGCCAGAAGTCCAGGCTGGGTTTAGAAAGGGTCATGGTACTAGGGCTATTGTAGCTAATGTTAGATGGATATTGGCTGAAAGCAGGGAGTACCAGAGGGATGTCTATCTGTGCTTCATTGATTCTGCAAAGGTGTTTGACTGTGTGGATCATAACAAACTGTGGCTGATTCTGAGAAGAATGGGAATCCCAGAACACTTGATAGCAGTAATGTGAAACTTATACTTGAACCAAGATGCAGTCGTCAGAACAGAGCAAGGAAACACTGCGTGGTTCAAAATTGGGAAGGGCGTACGTCAGGGATGTGTCCTGTCTCCGTACCTTTTCAACTTGTATGCAGAACAGATCATCCGGGAGGCTGGGCTCTGTGAGGAGAAGTGTGGCGTCAGGATTGGTGGAAGATTTGTTAACAATCTGCGTTATGCAGATGACACAACCCTGCTTGCTGAAACTGAGGAGGACCTGAAGCACTTGCTGCTGAGGGTCAGGGACTGCAGCCTTCAGTATGGACTGAGGCCCAATGTCAAGAAGACAAAGATTCTCACCACTGGCCCAATTGGCAGCATCAGAATGTGTGGTGAAGAAATTGAGATTGTTCCCAGCTTTAGTCTGCTTGGCTCCACAATCATCACTCTTGGCACAAGCAGCCAGTAAATTAAAAGATGTATTGCAATGGGAAAGTCTGCTGTTAGTGACCTCTCTAAAGTACTCAAGACCAATGGTGTCTCTCTGGAGATTAAGGTTCGTCTGGTAAAGGCCGTGGTATTTGCAATCACTTGTTATGCATCAGAGAGCTGGACAATGACGAGGAAGAATAGAAGGAGAATTGATGCTTTTGAGCTTTCATGTTTGAGACGAGTACTGAGAGTGCCATGGACTGCTAAGAAAGCAAACAGATTCATCCTAAAGAGGGTTAAACCAGGCTGCTCCTTGGAGGCAAGGATTCTGAGGCTACGTCTGATATACTTTGGTCATGTTCTAAGGAGGGACCGGTTCTTGGAGAGGGACATCATGCTTGGGAGGGTGGAGGGCAGGCGCAGGAGGGGAAGGCCCTCTGGGAGATGGATTGATTCGGTGACAGGGGCAATTGGGATGAGTATGTCAGAGTCAATGAGATTGGCACCAGACAGAGCAGAGTTTATAGCTGTTGTACACAGAGTCACTATGAGTCGCAAGTGACTCGACGGCACGTAACAACAACAACAACAACAACAACAATGTAACATTTTGGAGAAGAGTGAATAAATTGATACTTGACTTAGTTGACAACACATGGTAAATGGTAAATAAATATTAATATGGTTAGATTATGATAACAACTGGGAAGTAAAAATGAATATTTATTATGAAAGATTAAAAGATCTTGAAAAAACATGACCCTCCAACAGGGCACCTCCAATATTTAAAATTAGAAAAATGTGCTGATAAAATAAAAATAGTAGATAAAAGGTCTAAAGTAGAGAGTTACTGAATAAAAGTGAAAGACCTAGGGCACAAAGGTGCCATGAGAGCCAATGGGAGGATGTTATCAGTCTGCAATGTGAAGAAACACTGACACACATTTTAAGTAAGATTACAACTGAAGGGTCGCTTTGGAGTCATCAATCTTGATACGTTCAGTAAAAGGGTAACCTTTCCAGTATAGTGACCAAGAGAAATCGACTGGAAATTAATCAAGAACACAGATATGAAATATTTATTAACCCCATTGTTATCTGGTAGACGTTGTCTCATGGTGATTCTGTGTACACCAGAACAGAACTGTGCTCTGTAGAGTTGTCAAAGGCAATTGTTTTAGCAGTAGGTCTCGGTGGTGGCTTTCTTCCATGGCACTTCTGGACCTACTCAAACCATCAATCCTACAGTTGGCAGAGAAGGGTTTTAGTCATTTGTACCATCCAAGGACCCCAAAATATTTGTAAAACGGCCCCAGTTATCACCAGACTTGGCCATGTTAGGGAACGGATAGATAAAGCTGCTGATGAAAGCACAAAGGATGGCGAGGGAGTATTTTGTAATTTTTATTGGCACGCTTCTTGTTTTTAATAGAAGATAGACATAGCTATGCTTATAAAGCAAAAATAAAGTACACTTGAAAATACATGAAAAAGAACAAATGAAGCAATCCATTTTCTTGATAAGAAAAGAATGAAGAATCTTCGTATTCAGTGATACCAGAAACTAGCTTAAAATAAGCCTAATTGCTTTCATTTGAAAGTGAGCCCTGCATTTTGTAAGGGACTCCAGTGGTGGTGTCCATGTGGAGTTGTTCTTCTAACCCAAAAGCACCACATCTCTGGTAGTTCGAATCCAGCAGAGAGAGAAAGAATACCTCTTGTGCTATTTATGTTGTTGTTGTGTGCCCTTGAGTTTGAACCGATCCGTAACTGACCCTTCACTGGATTTTCAGAGGTTATAAATCACGCAGAAGGAGATTATCCATTCTCCAGCAAAGCAGCTGGTAGATTTTAACCATGTGCCTTTGGGATTGCAACGTATCTTGGAAAACCAGCTGGAGAGTCAGCGATGAGTCAGTTCCTACTCTAAGACAACGAGTAATGTTCTTATGTTCTAATACCAATCTGAACTCAAATCCCATACCTTTCCTAGAGTTTCACTGCTTACTCTGGTTTATACTGTTCAACACAGTAGCCATGTGACTCTTTAAATTTGAACTGTAAAAACCGAAAAATGAATTTTCCAAGTCACAATAACCACATTGGAAACACACATACATGGTTAGTTCCCCTCACCCATATTCTAAAGCACTGTTGTTGTTAAGTGCCGACAAGTCAGTTTATTGTGTTGTTGTTGTTATGTGTCATCTAGTCAAGTACAACTCATAGTGAATTTATGAACAACAGAGCAGACCATGCCTTCTCCTGTGCTAGCCCAAGTGTCTCTGACAAACTGGGGTCTATTGTTATAGTTACTACGTCAATCCATTGTGTTATGCTTGACCATCCACCTTTCCAAGCATGATGACTTTTTCTAAGGCCTGACCCTCCTAACAACTTGCCCAAAGATGTGAGATGGGATTTCATCATCCTTTCCTTGAAAGAACAGTGTAATTTCCTTTCCTTCAAGACAGAGATGTCAGTTATTCTCGCCATCAATGGGCTATTCTGTATTCTTCTTCACCAGCACCACAATTCAAAAGAATCAATTCTTCTATCATCTTTATTAATTGTTCACCTTTCAGGTGTACAGGAAGCAATGGTAATGACCATGGCCTGGATCAGGTGCACCTTGATCTTGAAATTGACATTGATCTTTAATGCTTGGGAATCAAATTTGATACGCTTCTTATCCTCAATGTAGAAAGTTCCTTTGGACACTGAACCTTGGTAAATACTCAGTCACTTGATGAGTTCAGAGCTCTGCATTGAACTTTATGCCACACTATTTTCTTTCTACCCTCAGTGTCCTCCTAGTGTGATCTCCTTCTGTATCTGTAGTCTGGCTCTGTGTTCCTATTTAATTCAAAGTCAACAGGGGCTAAATCAAACACATGAAGATTAGAGTCAGATACAATCAACATCTGCATAGATGGTTCTTCTCAGTAACTTTGAATTTACATTTATCAACTTAGAATATTCTTTTTAATCACAGCACATAATAACAATACCATAAAAAGCTCTTTTCATAGGCATTAAATCGTTAGCATCTTTAATAACTCACTCTCCTTAAGCCTTTTCTGTCTTCATTTCTATATTGTCCTCTCAGGTTAAAATCTATGTAAACTTCTTTTAATTGTTTATTTTTAATTATCAATGCCTATTTGGTGAAAAATTTGCATATCATATTCTAGAAATGGTGAGTACTCATTCTCCTTAAGCCTTTTCTGTCTTCTTTTCTATATTGTCCCCTCAGAGTAAAATCAATGCATATTTATCTTGTTTATTTTTAATGTATATATGCCCACTTGGTGATACATTTGTATATCATATTCCAGAAATGGTGAGTATATTAGCATATGGGTAGGCCTTTCCACATTTTATGGTTTTCCTTGTTCTCATAATATTATTGCCCATGTACTCAGAAAGAAAAAAATATTGAAGGGAAAAAAATAAAGCAAATTGTACATTTCAGGGAGATATTTGATATGTTGAACCCGCTCTGACTTGGGAATCTCATGACTAATGCTGAAACTTAGAGCATCATAAATAGTCTCATTGTAACCTGAGCACATACATTGCAGAGAAAGTCAAGACTCTTGGATAAGAAACCCTCCAAAGAATGTTCAAAGACCTGCCATACTTTTAACTTGATCAATGCTTGTGCTAGAGTTACAAACATCTGTTTGGAACAGTTTTCCCAACAAGGGTCATTCCTTTTATAAGAAAGCTCTGAATTGATCCTTGAGAGCTTACCCTTACATCATGCCACAGACTTTCTGCGTCTCTATGTGGCACAAGTTCTATGAGTTTAAAATTAAACCCAATAAATGTCAAGGCAAGCTGCTTGCATTTCATACACAGAAGAGGTTCTGCAGAGTCTACTTTGAAAGAATTACATCTCAGACAGGCCTACACCACAAATTGTAATCTAAATACATTTTTAAAAATTGTGCATGTGTGTGCATACATACATACATGTATATACACACATCACACATATGTAATATATTCTTCTTTTCATGGTAGATGAGGGACAAAATGAATTAAAGAAAAATGAAGCAAAACAGCCCCTAACTAAGTATGATTCATAAAGAATTTTTTTAGTGTAATGGTTTCCAAAATCATAACTTAAAAGTTTTCGAATTTGCTTTCATCTCCTACAAGGTTCCAAAAGGAGACCTTCACTCGTAACACTTGTTTTAAACTTAGCAGAGGAATGTTGGAAGGGAGGAAGGACAGAAGAAGAACACCGCTTGTACTGTCACTCTTCTGTTAGCTTGTCTCTTACGACAGTGGCTTGAGTGCTGCTGTGATGCTCACTGCTGTACAGTACAAACTGATCTTATTCTGACAACTTCACACTTGAGGAAACTGAGATGTAAAGAGGTCAATAAGATGCCTAACATCGGAAAAGGAGCCCAGGTAATACGGTGAGTAGGCATCTGGCTGCTAACTGAAAGGTTAGCGGTTCAAACCTCCTCTGAGGGATCAAGGTGCAGGAGTCTGCTTCTTTAAGGACATTCTCTCCCCTTCCCATGCAATTTACCAGCTATAAACTCATGAAAGGAGACGGCCCATCTTTCACCCACAGACCTGCTGGCATTTTTGAACCAGCAGAAAAAAAAAATAATGCAGGTTTTGGATAAGAAGTGCATCTCTCTGTGAACTAAACTGTATTATAAGAGATTTCAACCTTGGACAGCCCGATTCAGAATTAACTCCATAATATCAAATTTATGTTTAGACTTGTCTTTGGTCACCAAGTAAGTTAAGTGAGTGTAGATTCAAATTGAGGTGCTTTTTCCACTCAAAACCCACTCCTCAAAGCAAGAGTCTTTATAGGCAATCCTCTGAAAGGAGTGAGCCAGTGAAATGTTTTAAATTTTCCCTGGATCTACCACGTTATGTACTGTGCATTTGTGTATGAGAGGAAGCACTTTTCCCTCACTATTCGTAAATGCATCAGAGAGAGTGAAAATAGAGCAAGTTTTCATCAATTGCTCATATGGTTGCTGTGAGCTGTAGTTGACTCAGTGGCATCTAAAGGGTGTGTGTGTGTGTGTGTGTGTGTGAGAGAGAGAGAGAGAGAGAGAGAGAGAGAGAAATTGGCAGCACAATAATAATAGATGAAGAAAAGATATTTTGTTGTTGACAATTTCATCTTGCTCAGCTCCACAATCAACACTCTAGGCACCAGCAATCAAGAAATCAAACGATGAATTGCTCTGAGGAAGGTTGCTGTCAGAGACCTCTTAAAAAGTGCTCAAGAGCAATGATGTCAGCCTGGAGGTTGGTTACTCCTGATTCAGGTTATTACATGAATTTACTATGCACCAGAGAGCTGGGCAATGATCAAAGATGACAGGAGAAGAATTGATGCCGTTGAGTTGTGGTGCTGGAGAAGAGTATTAAACATATCATGGGCTGCCAAGAGAACAAATAGGTCTGTTCTGGAGAGGATAAAACCAGGCTGCTCCTTGAAGGCAAGGATTTTGAAGCTCTGTCTCACATACTTTAGGTTTGTAGTTAAGATGGACCAGTCCCAGGAGAAGGACATCATTCTTGGAAGGGTGGAGAGACAGTGCCTGAGAGGAAGAGCCAGTATGAGATAGATTGACATAATAACTGGGGGAAGGTGTGTTGGAGACAGTGAGACTGGGTCAGGGGAGGGCAGAGTTCAGAGCTAATGTACATAGGGTAACTATGAATTGTGGATGACTAGACGATACATAACAACAGCATGTGTGTATATGTGCATGTGTATATATATGTATATATGTGTGCATGTACATGTAAGTGTTTTCACTCCATTAAATTGATGCCTTTAAACTGTAATATTGAAGAGTGCTGAGTATCTCATGTTCTGCTGAAAGAACAGACATGTTTTAGAGTAATTGTAGTCAGAGACAAATATTACGAAGCTTCATCTCACATACTTTGGGCATGTTGCTAGGAACGTTATTCCTGGTAGAGGGTCCTTATACTTGGGAAAGTGCAGGGGTAGTGAAAGCAAGGAAGATCCTGGACCAGGTGGGTAGACATGGTGACTGTAGCTATGAGCTTGAGTGTGTTGAGAAGTTGTGAAGATGGCACAAGATAGGATAGTGTTCGTTTTGGTTGTTTATAGAGTTGCTATGAATCATACTTGATGCAACAGTGCCTAAAGCCAGTAACAACAATAGAAGGGCATTGATCATAAGAAGAATACAATTATCATTAGTTTCCAATATGTGTCTCATTTATTCATTTAATCCGGGTAAACGGAGAGAAATGTGCAATATTCTTTCATTCTACCATATGGTTCTTTCATGTAATGCAGAACAATGAGCTCCCGTTAGTACACGAATCATCTCAATCCCACCTCATCTTATCTTGGAACATAAAATGACATGAATATTTATGTTACAAAGTGTTGAAATAGATCAGGTACGCCTATCATTATTCTCAGCATAAAGATGTTAACACAGCATTAGGAAAGTATCACAGACTTAGTATTTTAATGAAATGCTTTTGTATTAAACATTCACAGGCAGAAAAGATGCCTCTAATTTAATTGATTCAAGCACCAAAATGTAGTGTAAGACCTGGAGAAATGTGCCTACCAGAATACATATATGCAGACCAAGCCGCAAAGTCTGTACTGTTTTCCAGATGACCGCAAGAAGGAATTCACTCCTTCAGAGCTATTTTTCACCTCTATGGATCTTTCAGGCGTATGCCAAAAGTGTTGATGCCTTCAAACCACATGTAAGCTATGCGTCGGCACGGATACAATGCAGGTGGCTGCGGGGTTGTGAACTCAGAACTTACATACGACCCAGAGATGTAAATCAATTCCCCGAAAGGCTATTATATTGAAAATTTGAGGCACACATTATGGTTCATAAAAATGATTAGGTACTGTTTGCTTTTCACATCAAAACATTGTTACAGTCGTCTTCTATTAAATAGGCAGCTGCATTAGCACTGTCCATAGGGATTTGCACTGTCAGCCCAATGGCCACGCCTCTCTGGTTGCTCAGATTTACTAGCAATTCGGTGGGAGAATCACAACCTTCGATGAAATGGATCAATGCTGTGACTGCAGTGGTGGGAATGAGTGTATTTGAGATGGTTAGGTTGGCACAAGGTAGAATAGCATTTAGGGCTCTTCTATATAGCGTCGCTATGAGTTGCAAGTGACTTGATGACACATAACAACAACAATGTTCAACAGCCCTAAACCCTGCTCTATCCTGTGCCAACCGCACTGCCTCCGACACACCCATCCTGATTACCCCAGTCACCGAATCAATCCATCTCATAGAGGGTCTTCCCCTCCTGCGCCGTCCCTCCACCCTCCCAAGCATGATGTCACTCTCCAAGGACCCGTCCCTCCTGGCAACATGTCCAAAGTATGTCAGACGAAGCCCCAGAATCCTTGCCTCCAAGGAGTTGCTTGGTTTAATCCTCTCCAGGATGAATTTGTTTGTTTTCTTAGCAGTCCATGGTACATTCAATACATAATTTAATAATTTATATCATTATTATATTTGTTGCGTATCATAGAGTTGGAACTGACTCAAAGCAGACCCACTGATGGGTTTTTAGAGGCAAGTAATCACATGAAAGAAGACTGCCCATCCTTCTCCCGCAGAGCACCTGGCAGCCTCCAATCAAGTGTCTTTGGGATTGCAGCTCAGCTTCTTGCCACTAGGCCACCAGAACTCCCAACTACATATTACAATCTAGATAATAATTATTATGTGTTGAGATCTCTTGCTCTCGCTTGCGCTCGCTCGTGCTCTCTCTCTCTCTCTCTTGCTTTTGAATATTACTCATAGCAACTCTATGAACAACAGATTGAACCCTGTCCTATCCTGCACCATCTCCATCATCCCTGACTTACTTACACCCATTACTTCAGCCACAGTGTCAGTTCACCTCATTGAGAGCCCTCCTCTTTTTCATTGACTCTTCACCTTTCCAATGATGCCCCTTTGCCCAGAATAGCCTCTTCTAGCAACATTCCCAATGTGTGTGAGACAAGGTTTTACCATCCATGCCCCTAAGGAGCACTCTGGCTGCACTTTTCACAAGACATATTTGTTTATTCTTTTGGCAGTCCATGGGTGATTCAATACTGTCCTCCAACAGAACTCAAAGGCATCGTTTTTCTTCTGTTATTCATTGCCCAGCTCTCAGAAGCATATTAAGTGATTGAAAAGACCAAGGCTTGGAGCAGGAACTCCGTACTCTTTAAGCTGACATCATGACTCCTCTGTATTTTGACAGTAGACTTTCCAAATGCAATTGATTTCCTGACTTCTAGTACCATGGGTTTTGTTTGTGGGTCTGCATAAGTTGAAAACACTGACAATTTCAGTCTTTTCTCCATCTATCTAGATGTTGCCTATTGATCCAGTGGTGAGAATTTTTGTTTTCTGGATGTTGAGCTGTATTTCATATTGAAGACTGTAGTCTTTGATCTTCTACAACAAGTATGTTAAGTTCTCCTCACTTTAAGCAAGCAAGGTTGTGTCAACTGCATACTGTAGATTGTTACTGAGTCTTTGATGGTACACTCTTCTTCATAGAGTCTAGTATCTAATGATTTGCCCTGCATACAGATTGAATATGTATGAACAAATGATACAGCCCTCATTCATACCTTTCTTGATTTTAAACCAAGCAACCATGCAATTTGCCCTTGCTCTCTTTGGACAGTAGCTTCTTGATGTAAATGTAGGTTTTGTATGAGTGAATGTGAGAGTAAGAGAGAAAGAGATATTTAAAGAAAATCAATTACATGTTTGTAAAGACTGACCAGACCAGGGCCCATGAATCTCAGCAGAGACTTCTCTGGGCTCACAGAGCTGTGGAGATGAATCCACAGCCAGGAACCAGAGATGATGACCAAATGCAGAATCTAGATCAAACGAAGACCAAGAGTATAGTGCTATACTTACATTTTCGATATAAGCCACAATCCCAGTGAAACTCCCTTTCAATGAATTTGCTCCAAATAGGGGATCTCATCAAGGGAATGATTGTACCACATCAGATTGCATCAATAAATGACTACCTCGTAACTGCCAACCAAGTTGAGACATAGCTTAACATTCATACTCATAATGCAAAAGGATTTCAATTTATGTCTAAATTTGACTGTACAGTAGGCATAGGACTAGACTTCACTTGTAAACTAAGGACTGCCTGTAAACATCACCTTCTCCCACCTGATTAACAGCTTTCATGAGGGTTTCATGAACCTCAAGCTCTGAAAAGAAAGCAAGAGTATTCCTATTTCTATGCTTCCTATTACCTTTTTATAACTCCATATCACAACCAAATTTCAGCACCAAGTAGAGAATATTAAATATTAATTGAAAAGAACTTGAGGGAAATCATATTACAACTTCATGGTAAATTTAATTTAAGATGCTACAAGCAAATTCATCTCCTGTACACTGTTTGCCTTTTTGAAAACAGGCGCATGGGGATGGGTTCTCATTTTTATTAAGTGGCTGTCTGTAATTGCAGGATTCTCAGAGAGTCAGAAAGTGAAGCCCACACACCATTAGAAATGGGCAAGTTTTTATTACTCAACAATTTAGTTTTCCAAGGTTTGTTAATCATTTCACTCAACAACCAAATGAATCTATTTAAATATAATATTTTCCTGTAATACTACATGCATAAAATAATAAAATAGCTCTCAAAATACTTTCCTAAGAGAGAGAAAGAAACATAAAATCAGTATATGAAAGAAACATAAAGTCGTGCTCACATTTTAAAAATTTTATCTTTTAAAAAGTGAGGGGTGAAAAGAGTGTAAGTAATCATCAACACTCTGCTTAATTATTTATTTTTATTTTCTTTTATATCAGCATTATGGTCTTTGCAATCACTTGTTATGCATCAGAGAGTTGAACAATGACTAAGGAGGATAGAAGGAGAATTGATGCCTTTGAGCTGTGGTGCTGGAGAAGAGTGTTGAATGTACCATGGACTGCCAAAAAAACAGATTCATCCTGGAGAGGGTTAAACCAGGCTGCTTGTTGGAGGCAAGGATTCTGAGGCTTCATCTGACATAGTTTAAACATGTTGTAAGGAGGGACAGGTCCTTGGAGAGGGATATCATGCTTGGTAGGGTGGAGGGACGGTGCAGAAGGGGAAGACCCTCTATGAGGTGGACTGATTCAGTGACTGGGGTAATCGGGATGGGTTTGTCAGAGGCAGTGTGATTGGTACAAGATAGAGCAGGGTTTAGGGCTGTTGTATGTAGGGTCAATATGAGTCACAAATGACTCGACAGCACATAACAACAACAACAACAACAACATATCAGCATTTGACTTGACAAAACACTTTCGTGTTTCTTTTTTTCCCTCCAATATGGCTGAAGAGATACTGTGCAAATTTTATTCTGTGAATGTCTTTTCTATCTCTCTTTTATAAGAGAACTCTAAGGCATGCAGAAATAGACAAAATAATGTTTTGGAGAAATTACTAGTGACATTCATAAAAGTTCGTCAATCTTAAGCTGAGCATGGCTTTATTCGTTGTGTTTGGCTGTCATGTTCATGTAGAGTGTCATCAATTAGTCATACATTCAATAAATTTTTGCCGGGACACTTTGGGGAAGAGGTCTTACATTGGACTACTCAAAAGGCCAGAATAATTTCTTTCCATCTTGTCAACAAGCAGAGTATCCTCAAATCACGCAAAATAATCTTGCTATTAGGTTAATGATCCTTGGAGGTTCAAATATTCTTGATTATTTTAGGAGTAACCTGCATTAACTGAGCATTCATATTGTTGTTGTTGTTATGTGCCGTCGAGTCGTTTCCGACTCATAGCGACCCTATGCACCACAGCCCTAAACGCTGCTCTATCCTGCGCCAACCGCACTGCCCCCGACACACCCATCCCGATTACCCCAGTCACTGAATCGATCCATCTCATAGAGGGTCTTCCCCTCCTGCGC
>NW_006399862.1:2800484-2802638 GCF_000299155.1 Elephantulus edwardii
TATGCGTTCCATTTCTTTCTTAACAATTTCTAATTTTCCTTCATTCATGGTTCTCACATTCCATGTACCAATCACTAGGGTCTGCTTACAATTGTTCCTCCTCCTTTGTATTTCCATACTTGATAGTTCTACCTAGGTTGCCCTTTCTGTTAATCTGCATGTGTTCAAGCATTCATGTATGAAAGAGTATTCATATTAGTTAATGTATTAAGGAATATCAGTACAGTCTCCCGCTTTCTAGCTTTATGACTGGGGGGGGGAAAATAAAATTTATGCTATTTTTTTACTTTATTTTATTAATTTAAATGAACATTTACAGAGATTTTGGGTTTATATTCATTCATTGTTGCAGTTTGTAAAAGAGGCAAATCATTGACTTCAAAGGGCCCATATGTTTTGTTCAGGTACTTTAACTTTTTAACCTCAACAAAAATTTTTTTCATCTTCATCATGAATTGAAGTTTAAATTATAAAATAAAGACTGAAAATGAATGGCACAATGGCAGAACCAATCAAGACAAAAAACGCTGAAAATGATTGTGAGAATTTTCTTGACATAGAGCATTAAACTATATATTTCAAATACAGTATTGTAACCATGGATAAATATACTATGAATCTTAAACCAAGTACTATCATTTATTTAAAGGCATGGTATTTAAGTCCATATAAGTGAATTATGTGGCACAACTGGTGTCATAACCCGGGCTGCATGTGTTCGCTGAACTTTTCAATTGGTATTCTGTCATTGACTGGGACCCTGGGTTTTTTTGCCAATTCCTTCAGAGCAGCTTGAATGAAGTTCTTGTATTACTATTGGTTCTTGATCATATGCTACTTCTACAAGTGGCTCTGCCAGCCTGTTTTTTTTGGGGGGGGGTGAGGAGGACAGTGATTCTATGCATTCACTTCATCTTCTTTTAATACTTCCTGGATCATTCAAGATTTTGTCAATGGCATCTTTCAGGATTGCAGCTTTAGGCTTGAATTTGTTCTTTTGTTCTTTTGTTCTTTCAGCTAGAGAAATGCTAAGTGAGTTCTTCCCTTTTGATTTTCTGATGATAGGTCTTTGCATATTTTATTATGATACATAGAGAAGACATCGAAGTTGTTGATGTTTAACAAGAACAAAGGAACACTGCATGGTTCAATATAAAAATTGGAGTGCATTGGGGATGTATCTTTTCTCCATATCTTTTCAATCTATATACTGAACAGAAAATTCAAGAGACTAGTCTTTATAAAGAAGAATGTAGTGTCAGGAATGGAAGAAGACTCTTCAGTAATCTATATTAAGCAGATGACACAATCTTGCTCACCAAAACTCAGGACTTGAAGTGTTTAATGAAGAAGATCAAAGACTGCATCCTTCAATGTGGATTGCATCTCAATATCAAGAAAACAAAAATTCTCACTAGTAGGCCAATAGATGATAAACAGAGAAAAGACTGAAGTTGATAATGATTGCATCTTTCTCAGAATCCCTTGGTAGCCACAGTGAGGAAACAAAGGCAAAAACAAAAACAAAAACAAACAACAACCAAAACCAGATGCATTGGGTAAATCTACTTTCAGGGACCTTTCCAGAGTGTTAAAGAGCACAATATAATTCAAGAGACTTGGGTGTGTCTGATGTAGGCCATGTTCTTAATCGGTTGCTATGCATCTGAGAGCTAGACAATGTATATGGACAACGGAAGAAGAATCAATGACTTTCAAAGGTTGTGGTATCAGAGACGATCATTAAACACTGCCAAGAGAATAAATAGGTTGTTCTAGCACACAACAACAACAACAATAACATAACAAGTGAATGATATTAAAATCTAAATTTTTATTATTTTTATACAATTTTAGGTTATAGTAAATTATTTGCAACTGTCTTTTCTTCCTTCTTCTTTAACTTTAAAATTACCTTAATTCAAAATATTACATTTAGTGCTGCTAAAATAGAAACGTGCTGGGAGGGGGATAGGCCAGATGAGTTGTGGGAGGATATCAAGGGTATCATCCAGCAAGAGTGCAAACGGTCATTGCAAAGACAGAAGAGGAACAAAAGACCAAAATGGATGTCAGAAGAGACTCTGAAAATTGCACTGGAGCGCAAAGAAGCCAAAGCACAGGGAAGAATTCAAGATACTAAAGAGTTGAATA
>NW_006399862.1:2804303-2829959 GCF_000299155.1 Elephantulus edwardii
CAGGACAGAGCGGAGTTTAGGGCTGTTGTACATAGGGTCGCTATGAGTCGCAGGCGACTCGACGGCACATAACAACAACAACAACAACAAAATAGAAACACCAAAAGGGGATAGTGTAACAAATTAAAATTTATTATCTCATTGTTTAAGTGATCAGAAGTCCAAATTCAGAGCACCAGTTCTATGGGAAGACTTTCTTCATGTGTCAGCTCTGGGAGAAGGGCCTTACTTCTTTTCAACAACTCTTGGCCCGGAATTCCTTTAAGATCCACATAATCATGGAATTAATCCTTCCATTTAGAAGGCTCTCTGTGCAGACTGTGTAGACCAAAAAACATGCTCCACCATTAGCTCGCTTTTTCTTGGTGGTAGTCAGGTTTTAATTTCTGTTTTCTTTTTTCTTCTTTAATCTCTTGTCAGATATAAGGTAATAAAGACCACATGCCAGAGAAACTCCATTTATATTGGATCAAGGCTGTGACTGCTTAAGAGTGTTGCATCCGATTCTAATGCTTTTCCAGCTTGTTGATTAAGCACATCTTTGAGGATGATTACATCATTGCACAGTTGTCCAGATACTGAGCTTATAGCCTGGCTAAGTTGACACATATTTTTAAAGGACACAATTTGATACATCACACAGACTTTCTGAATTTGCAAAACATGCCTACTGATAACTGTTTTCTAGTATTTTCTCAATAAATACCACTCTCATATTGCAAGGGCAGGCTATATAAGCACACTTTGCTTTTAACTTTTTAATTTGGAAAGCTCTGTTGTTGAAAATACAAAATCCAACCTCCTTGGCTTGAACAATAAGGTCACTCATGATCTAGTCCCTTCTCTGACTTTTCCCACCACTTACCAACTAGCATATCTAAATTATATGTAGTTTTCCACATAAATACATACATACACCAATACACACATGTACACTATAGAAGTTGGAACAACATTTTGACAAAAATTACATGACTTAATAGGACTTTGTATTTCAATAACAGCATGATTATCCAGCAAGGCAACTACAGTGACAAATCACTTACAAGTAGTTAGGATAAGTGTTCTGGTTTATTTTTTTATGGATTTATATTAACCAGGAGAGATTTCGTGCTGACAAAGCTCCTTAGAGTTGTTTGTATGTATCATGGATAGAGTTTGGTGGAAACTAAGGAGTGATAAAAGAATCATTTAATAGGAGTGTTAAAGATAAGTAATTTCTAGTTCAATTTGCTGAAGCTGTGAGTGAGGTGGTTTTCCTTCTGTGTCCCTTTCTATGCTTAGTGCGTGTTATCAGGATAAAACACTGCATACTGTCTCTGGAATATGCTGTATAGAGTGAGGTACTCTTATTTTTTAACTTATGTTTCCAGGGTCTTTAGATGACTTGATAATTAAACACAATTTAATTGGATAATAGTATACTATCAGGTATTTGATAAATTTTTATATAGGAATTCCTTATCAGATATATTGTTTTCAAATGTATTCTCCCCGTCTGTAGGTTTCCTTTTCAACCTTGTTGGGAAAGTATTTTGATGTGCATAGGGATTTGATTCTTTAAAGGTTTCATTCATTTATTATTTTCTTTTCTCATTGTAGATTTTTTATTATGTTTGGAAATCTGTTTATACTTTAGATTAGGACTTCTAAAGTTTTTTGCTTTTCTCAGATGAATTTTATAGTCTTTGGTTTTACTCCTAGGTCCCTGATCTATCTAGAGTTGATTTTTTTTTACTCAAGAGCAGTGATGTCAGTTTAAAGACTAAAGAGCATATGATTCAAGCGACAGTCTTTCTAATCACCTACTATGCATCTGAGACCTGGGCCATGAATAAAGATTATAAGACAAGATCTGGTGCATTTGGGTTGTGGTGTTGGAGAAGATTGCTGAATATCCCATGGACTGCGAAAGAAACAAGCGAAGATGTCCTAAAGAAAGTGCATTCACAGTGCTCCTTGGAGGCAAGGATGGAAAAGCTTAATCTCATATTTTGGACATGTTATGATTGTGGGTTTTGTTGTTAGGTGCCATTGAGTTAAGCACAACTCGTAGTGACCCTATGAATAGCAGATCTGAACCCTGTCCTAGCCTGTGCCATCCTCACCATTTCTGACATACTTGAATCTATTGCTGCAGTCACTACCAGTCAAGCCATCTGATTTAGTGTCTTTCTCTCTTTCACTGACCCTTGAACCATTCCAAGAATGATGTCCCTTTCCAAGGAATAGTGTTTCCTAAGAATATGTCCAAAGTATGTGACATGAAGATTAGTCATCTTTGCCTCTAAGAAGCATTCTAGCTGCACTTACTCTGAGATGTATTTGCTTGTTGTTTTGCTAATCCACAGGTCAGACCATACTCTTCTCCAACACCACAGCTCAAAGGTATCAAGACTCCTCTTGTCATCCTTATTCATTGTCCAGCTTTCAGATACATAACAAGTTTTTGACAAAGACCATGACTTAAATCAGGTGCACTTTATTCTTCACATGGACATCCTTGGTCCTCAGTAATTTGGACATGTTCCTGACAGCAGACTAGTCCAATATATGTCTCCTGATCTTCTTACTACTGGTTCCAGGGTTGATTGTGGATCCAAGCAAGATAAAATTGTTGAAACTTTCAGTCTTTTCTACATCTTTCACGGTGTTACCTATTGGTCCAGTAGTGAACATTTTTGCTTTCTTGATGTTGAGAAGCAATCAATCTTCTGTAGCAAGGGCTTCAAGTCTTCCTCACATTCAACAATCAAGGTTGTTCTCATCTGCATAACTCAGGTTGTTAATGAGATTTCTTCTGATCCTGACACCACATTTTCCTTCTTAGAGTCCATCTTCTCAGTTTTCCCCCCAACATACAGATTGAATAAATATAGAGAGAAAGGATAAACCCTTGTCTCTCACCTTTCTAATTTTAAGCCGTGCAGTGTTCCCTTTCTCTGTTCAGACAGCAGCTTCTTTGTCTAGGTATAGGTTTCAAATGAGCACAATTAAGTGTTCTTAGATTTCCATTCTTGTTGTTATGTGTTGTTGAATTGACTGTGACCCATAGCAACCCTATGTACAGCAGTTCTGAAGCCTAGCTGGCCTGAGCCAGTCTCACTGATTCCAACACGCCATTTCCCCTTGCCCCAGTTACTGTATCAATCCATCTCATCTGGGGTCTTCCTCTCCTGTGAGCAAGATGTCCTTCTCCAAGAACCAGTACCACATGGCCTTGAGCCCAAAGTATGTGAGATGGAACTTCAAAATCCTAGCCTCTAAGGACAAGTTTGGTTTTACTCTCTCCAAGATAGACCTATTTGTTTTCTTGGCAGTCCATGGTATGATCAAGACTCTTGAAGCCATCAATTCTTTTTCTGTCACCCTTAATCATCATACAGCTCTCTGATTCATACCAAGATATTGCAAAGACCATGGTCTGGCTTAGGCGCACCATGGTCTCTAGACTGACATAATTGTGTTTCAGTACTATAGAGAGATCGCTGATAGCAGATTTTCCCCAGTGCAATTCGCCTTTTGATTTCCTGACTGCTGGTGCTAAGAGTTTTGATTGTGGAGCCAAGAAAGCTGTAAATGTTAACAACTTCAGTCTCTTCTCCATGTATCTTGGATGCCAATTGGCCCTATGGTGAGAATCTTTGTCTCTTCCCCTCCCCCCTACCCCCCCGCTTTTCTACTGGTTTATTTACAAAATTCAAATACATTGTTTTCAAGAACAAATTCTTTAAATTTCCCTCACTCCCCTAACCCATCAAAATTGTACAACCCCAGGATTAATCCCCCCTTCCCCTGCCCATCTTTATCCCTTTGCTTCTAACCTCTTCCATCCCTCTTGGATCCGTATACTCTTCTACAATAATGGTTTTCTGTAATATTTATCCTTGTGGGACTGAGTTAGTTCACTCAGCATAATGCTTTCCAATCCCTCCCAAGTTAGGTAATAATTTACAAAGTCATTGCTCCTGCTTACTTCATAGTATGATAGAACCATTCTGTCAGGCAGTTTGTCACTTCCCCAAAAATCTGAACATAGTAATTCCATATGACCCACCTATTCCACTACTTGGAATATACCCTGAGAAAATGAGAACTGAGGCACAAACTGGGATTTGTACACCAATGTTCATAGCAGCGCTATTCACAATCTTTGTCTTTTTGACATTGAGCTTCAATCCATGTCTGGTCACCTTTTTTGGAATCAGAATAAATATGGATCTCTTCCCATGTCCAGGTAGTTATCCTCCAGATATCTTGGCACAACCTGGTGAGCACATCCAGGAAACTCTTATGACCTAGTGGTGATAAGAAGCTGAAGTACAATATTGAAATCACACAGTTGGAATCTACCAACAGCTCCATGGAGGAAGGATGGACAATCTCCTCCTGTCTCGTTAACTGCTTCTGAAAACCCACTGAAGAGTCAGCTTTAGGTCAATTCTGACTCAATGGTACAAAATAACAACAACAACAACAACAATAGGTTACTATTAATCTGAATGTTTGCCATGATTTGTTATGACCCACAGAATCAAATACATTTCCTTGGCCAGTAAAGCACAATAGACATTCTGCTGGCATTCTCTGGTTCCAGCTAGGCCCTCAGACTTCGTGTGGGGCACTGGCATGGAAGATCCAGCTGACCCATCACTGTAGCCTTGTTACCCTCATCTGGGACTTTACCTCCCTGTGACAGCCACAGGTATCATCTAGAAGATGCTAGCACTCACCTAGGACCTCTTCCTATCCAACCTTCAAGGGCCACAGCATAACCCTGCATTTTGTTTTTATATATTGGATTTGTTCTTAAAGGTGCAACACTTGTCTCTCAGTTTTTGCATCAGGGGATAATTTGTATGGTTTAGTGGTAACATGCTCCACTGAAACCCCAAAGGCATATGGTTCAAATATGCAAGAAGTTCCACAGAAGAAGGATGGGCAATATCCTCCTATGTGGTATACTGCTTCTGAAAACCCACTGAAGGGCCAGCTTTGAGTCAGTTCTGACTTGATGCTATATAACAATAATTACTTTATAGCTAAGGTGTGGATATGCTTTCTTGTTTGTAATATGCTTGTTATTTTTACTGTGTTTGTCTGTAATTTTGCTTGACTTGAGTAACTTGTGGTTTGTTGTGATGTTGGAAGTGACGCCACTGGTGTTTCAAATGTCAGAAGAGTCACCGATTGTGGATAGGTTTCAACAGAGTTCCCAAATTAAGATAGACTAGAAAGGAGGATTGGCTATCCATTTTTGAAATAGCAGGACTCTGAACACTTCTATGGATCTATTGTTAGGAAAGTTTATTCCTTGGAAAAAAAGAATATCAGCTTGGAAATGTTGGGGGTTGACAAAGGAGACAACAAACCTCAGTTGAGATAGATAGATAGATAGATAGATAGATAGATAGATAGATAGATAGATAGATAGATAAATGATAGATAGATAATCTGAAGCAAGAAGTTCAAGTGTCTCAGAGATTATAAAAATGACACTAGAAAGAGTTCTGGTCTTTCCATAGGGTCACTATGAATTATACTTGACTTGATGTCACTTAACTAACAATATCAACTTCTTTGGAAAATATATCATGCTGGAAAAGGAGGAAGTTGAGAGAAAGAAAGGGCAAGACCCTCAACAAGATGGATTGGCACAGTAATTATTACAATGGCTTCAAGTGCAGCAAAGATTGTGAGGCTGACGCAGGGTGAAGCAAGGTTCAGATCTGTTATGCGTAGGGTTGTTATGAGTCACAGTAAACTCATCAGGCTATAATGAGAACAGTAACCAACTTCTATTCTCTGGAAGTTATTAAAAATGCAGTCAAGAGACATTAACAATATAGAAAGTGGGATCAAAATGTTGGAAACAAAGATTGGGCAGAGGTTTGTTCTGTTATTTATAGGATGGCTATGAGTCGGAGCTGATTTTATGTCACCTAACATCAACAATTATGAAGAGTTTAAGAAATGAGATGATTGAAACCAAGCAGGTGTCATACCTCAGAGCTTAGGTATAAATTAGTTATAATTGCGTAAAATAATAAATTTGAATATTCTTTTTAATATTTACAAGTCAAATTAGTTCCTTTTATCCCTAAGAGATTTAACATAAAGGAAAGACAAATTAAGGTATTTTGAGCAATATTGATAATGGGTGCAATCAAAACCATAGAAACAAACACCTGTACATTTCTAATTTTGGATCCTCTTAATTTGAATATTCATATTACACAAGTACATTGCCCCAGGACTTGGTTCAAACAACACATAGACATTTTTGAGACTTCATCTAAATAAATAGCCATTTGAAGTTGTTGATTCCATTTTTTAGTTAGTCTTCTATTTATCATAAACTATAGATGCTTTCTATTTCAGTTCTAGACTTCTTATTTCATGCCTGGACGGTTCCATCATATAACACTAAAAACAGAGCTCCTCCTGAAGTACAATTCATTTGGGTGGGTCCCCCTATTATTAGCAACTTATTAAAATAATTCACTTTAGTCAAGACACATTTGAAAAATAATTTCAAAATTAATTAAGTCTTAAGACTTTAAAAAAAATGTCATGAAGGCAACAAAGTTATACCTGCTCTTCTCACTTACGAACATGATTCAATTCCAAAAAGCAAGTGATGATGTGAATATGAAAGACAAACATACCGTCTTGATGGAGAGTTATCTCGTTCCATAACTGCCAAATTGCATCATCACGTAACTGCTAAACCACTAATACATACAGCTAGGACAATGTTGACATGTAATCTTAATCATCACAGCCAGTGTTACCTTCACCTCACACTTTGATACCCATTACTGTCAGATGAAGGCCATTACCATTCAAACCAGATCATAGTTGTTGGGTTGTTTTCTTGTTTTTGGTAAAGGCAAAATATTGACTATTGAGATAGTTGATAACTGAGTCGGTGTAGATGATTTGAAATGATAACATATTTTAGATCTTTTCACTAACTTATTTGACAATTCTACAAATACGAATTCATACCCTTAAACATGTCAATCAGTCTTCTATGAGAAGCATTAGGTTTATACTGTAGATCTGATTTAGTGAGAGCTGGTGAAGGCCAGAAAATTTTCATTATCCCATGATACCACACTAATTTTTTTAAAAGAAGAATGGTAGTGTGAGAACGTTACTCCACCTAAGTAAAAGGACCCAAAGTACTGGTTATTCCATCAGACTCTGCAGTTAATCTAATATTGACCTTCATTAAACCAGAATGCTTCCAGAGGATTGTGGTTGTAGTTTCCATGGCAAAAAAAAGCCAAAAGGCACGGAAATCATTCACTAAAAATATAATATCTTCTACCCTTCTTGAAATCACATCTTCTGAAGGGGAGAAAAAAAGAATGATTCCAAAAACTTTTGTTAGTTTAAGAAGAAATAATATTTACAGTGTGTTTACACATTCACATAGATGTCTCACATGGAAAGTTGAAGAGTGAAGGGGTTGTTTTAGGAAAGGGAATGATAATTAAAGCCACACACAAACCACTTTCCACCCCTTCTCATTCCTCCATTCCCAAAGCCAAGTATTTGTGGGTCGGAAACTCCAGATTAATTTTTTTTTCTTGTGGAAAATATGGTCTGTGCTGTAAAAAGAAGTTACCATAGAAAACGGCTGTATGCTAGAAAGCACCCTGAACAATTGTGATTGATGCTTTTCCTTAAAATCTCCTTTTAGTGAGGTTAACTAAACTATGCGTGGAACCAATGTTAATTTTAAGACCAATAGATAATTTTAGCAGTTGCTTCTATGGTATTCCTTTAGATTTCAAGACAGGAAGGAAAAAAATGGACGTAAAAACATATTTATTTAGAAGAAACCTGACTGCCTCAATCATTCTGTAGAATAAGACCAAGTGTTTCTGGTACAGATGTTACTATTGTTAAGTGCCCTGACTAAGCTCCTTATAGTGACACAATGAAAGACAGAATGAAATCCTTTCTGCTCCTACACAATGCTGCCACAATCTCTGCCAAGCTACATTTGTGTGGGTGTCAGGGTGTGTGTGTGTGTGTTAATACCCTGCTGTGTGTTCGTTTATCCAGATATGTTGTTTTTAAGTGATCGTTTCAAATCATCTTATGACTAATTAAGTACTTTTCCCAAAGGACTTTAAAACTGAACTCAGATCTATGTAACAGTGTCATATATTTATTTGGATGGGAAATGGAAAGGAAAGAAGGAAAGAGGAGAAAGAAGATATAATATTTAATATTAAATACAATATTTAATAATAAGAAAGAATATTTAGCATAAGGAATATTCAATTAAAAAGATATTTGTTCAGCAACAGCTTTATTCCAAATAGAGAATATTTTTAATTGTTAAATATAAAACTAAGAAGCATTTTAAATGATTATCCTTAAAATATAAAAAAACTGTGACAAGGATATACGAAATACAAATTTTTTTTTCTTTTATTGGGAAAAACATATTGGAGGTACAAGGAGGTGAGGGTTGGGGGCAGAAGGGTGAGGATGGACCAGGATGCAGTTGCAGAGCTGCATAGTTTGGTCAGTGGGGGGAGCAGGTGAAGGAAATGATGAGGGTCCAGTGGGGACCAGATGCTACAGAGGATTGACAAGCATTTTCCAATAGTAATTAAACCAACTGTCTCATTGATTTGGGAATTGGATGCCAATTCTCTGGCTTCTTCATGCTGAACAGGGGCATAGATGTAAAGGGGGAAGGGAGGACACTTAATCTCCTTACTGGTGGTCTTGGGTTAAAGCTGCTTGCCTTCTTGCTCTGTTAGAAGATATTTTCCTGTCATTTGCTCCCCTCTGGACTGCAAAGTGTCTTCCCAGGTGGGTCCAGTGGGGATGGCTGGTTGAACCCAGAGGCTCCATCCTCCTTTGCTTCCTTAGCTGGCAGTTGTATTTCCTTTTTGTCACTGGCACTGGGTTCAGGGTCAATTCTGGAGTAAAACTCAGAGTTAAGGTTACCTATAGGAAAGGGAGCAAACCTAGAGAGAACAAACTTGTGAGTTACAAATAGAAGGGCTTTGAGGGTGTTGCTTTCAGGTTTACTGCAGGGGAGGGTGGCAGGAGGTGGCCTAGGTAACATTCTCTGGATACCCTAGGCATTCTTCCCCCCCCCCTTCCCCACCCATGGGTCAGATGGCACAATCTGGGGACTGAGAGCCGCGATGGCTCACCCCAAACTGGGAGCCCAGGACAGCCCATCCTGAGCAGGGCACCACACCCCAGGAGCTGGCTGGTATACTCCCCTTCCAATTGCCCCTACCCCAGACTGGTCACCTCACCTGACTGAGGACTCTGTGGTCAGGGATAGTGTCTCCCATTCCAGCACTGCCACTTTTACCCCCACCCCCCGTAAGTGGTTGTACTATATTTTGAAGTAGGTGTCACTGCCGTCCCCCTTTACATGTGATAGCGGGAACCTGAGAATTGTGAACAGACTCCCCGTAGGTCTAACCATCTTTTGGCAGAAGCATTCAACAGACCAAAATATGTGGTGCATTTAGGATGTTGGTCCTCTTGTGCATGCTGCCACTGTTAAGGTCATCAGACTCACAGTGACTTTCAGCAATCCACTGTATAGGTAATCGTCTTCTTTGGCCTGTCCAAGGAAACCCAAAACTGCAGATGGCGGACATGCATCCCATCCCCCACCTCCTACGCAGGCGGCCAGCGGGGCGCGCAGCCCCCCTCAGTGCGGGTGGCCGTTGGGGGCATGCCCCCTCCCCCTGCTGCACTGGTGCTCGGCTGCTGTGAGGCCCCTCTTGTGTGGGTGGCCGGCAGGTGCCCGCTTTCCCCACTGCCGCCATCCTGGCTCCAAGAATTGTCTCCAGAACAAGTCCACCTTGCGGCAGTGTGGTGGCTTCACTGAACCAGTCTTGAGGAGGGCCAGTGCCCAGCATCCATCCTGGGTGAGGGAATCCATTGGTTCCAGCTGTGGAAACCTCATGGAGCTGCAGCAGCTGTGCAGCGCTGTATGGGCTCTGCGGGAGGGGGTTGGGAGCCATGAGACTCACCCATTCCTCCTTGGGAATTCCTGAATTCCTGTTGTTGAGCCTCTATCTTCACTGAGGGCCAGTCATCAACTGTTTAAGTGTTCAATTATCAATAAGCTGAAGTCTGTAGGAGGCCATAATGGCCCTGCTTTAAGTGGTTCACTGGTCCCGCAGCTCACCACGCTGTCTCTGCCTCCGCCACCATCTTGGATCTCCGAAATACAAAATTTTAAGGAGATAATTCACAAGCAGGAAAAGAATAGCAACTAGTTACTTAAAAGAGAAAAATCATGAAATATTCTTTTAAAAAATGTTAATAACAATAAAATAACATTTTTGTTATCAAATGTTTACCAATTTGTTTAAAAAGTAAATAATCATACTTGTAATTCATGAGAGAGGTAAGGTTTATCCACCCAATAGTGCTATTTATTAATAAGGCCCATTTGGAAAGAAAGTAGCCATTAACAGTTAGGAAATAGATTTATCCACTTTCACCTAGTAATTTCACTTCTAAGCATCTTTATTGAAGATTGGTAAAAAAAAGAGCAAAGATTTATGTACACATGATCTTTATGGAATCACAGTAGTGAAATTTTAAAAGCATATTAAATAGCTAATAATAGTTTAATGATTAACATTCAGTCATATGAGAATTTTCAAAATAATCTAATCAAGCTTGTCACCTTTGTCTTCATAGAAGGAAACAGAACTTGCTTTAAAGAGCAGATTACTGCCTACAATATGGATTGCATCTCACTAACAAAATAAACATCCTCACCACATGGCCAATACACAGCATCATGACAGATGGATAAAAGATTGAAGTTATCAATGATTTCATCTTACATGGATCCACAATCCTTTGGTGCCAGAGTCAAGAAATCAAAATATCTGTTGCATTTGGAAAATCTACTGCCAGCAACCTCTCCAAATTCTGAGGATCAATGATACCACTTTAAAAACAAAAGCATATCAATCAAAACTTTAGTCTTCTAGATTATGTGCTATGCATCTGAAACTTAGACAATGATTAAGGATGACAGAAGAAGAATTGAGACCTTTGAATTTCAGTATTGGAGAAGAGAATTGGCAGTCCCATAGAGTGCCAAGATAATAAACACTCTGTCTTGGATAAAGTAAAGCCAACATGCTCTTTGGAAGGAAGAATGGGGAAACTTGGTCTCACATATTTTGGGCATGTTGTTAGGAGGAAGCAGTCCTTGGAGAAGGACATCATTCTTGTGAAGGAAAGTCAGTGTAAAAGAGGAAGACCTTCGCAATATGTATGGACACAACTGGCTTATGTAGGTCAGAAATGATGATGAGAGCACAGGATAGGGCAGGGGTCAGATCCTTTGTTCATAGGGTAACTATGGGTCACAGCCCACTTGACAGCACTCAAACAACAGTCTAGATAGCTTAATTCACATAACTGGTGTTTTGTGACTGATTGTCTTGAGTTTTTCCTCTATGTGGCCGTCATCATCTAGGAAACAAGCTTGATTAACATTCTAGACACAAACAGCAGCATTGTCAAAATGGAAGAAGCAAAATCATTTAAGTATCAAACGGAAGAAGAAGAAAAAAATCTAAGTCTTTCCTCAGCATCTAATAGTGATGCCACTAGTTGGTCAAAGAAAGCACAGGATCGGTTTAAATCAAAGGAAGGGGACGTAATCCTAACTCTTGAAATAAGAGTGGCAAAATCCTATGTCAAAGGGCACGCACCCAAAGATGGAAAATATTATTGTCACTCAATCCCAGATAGCAAAACTGAGGTTATTGGAATGGAATAGAGCTGATTAAGGGTCTTTGGCTGCAAAGATATTCAGAGAAAACATTCTCATTGGAGAGGAGAGACTAGATTGCTAAGCAAGACATAATACTTGAGCAGGTTATTGGGGATTTGGTTTGACACTGGATGAAGCTGAATTGGAAAGGACCCATGGAATCAGCCCAGCGTTGAACTAGGGGGAATGGATGGACTATGTTTTATGTGCTCTTAAGACTTATTCTACACTAGCACTGTAAGTCAGTTGTACCCATTCTTCTCCTATATTCTTTTTTGTTCATTATCCAGCTTTTCCATAGATATTACTGAAAGGTGAAGGCATGTATCGGGCACACTTTAGCCATCAAAGATAATCTTTGCTTTTTTTACACTTTTTTTTAAATTTACTTTTTTAGGTGTGTACTATCAAATCAGATCTGACTGATACAGGAGGCAATTATTCCTCCTTCTTCAGCAGATCATCTGGTGGATTTGAACCACACACCTCTGGAATTGCAGTGCAGCTTCTTGCCCCTAGGCCACCAGAGCTCGCCGCTTTTTTTACACTTTTAAACAAGTCTTTTGTAATAGAGTTGCCCAGTGAAAGATGTTGTTTAATGTCTTAACTTCAGCCACCGTGGGGAGTTATTACTAATGTAAGCAAAATGAAAATTGACAATTTGGTTTTTCCCCCCTTAAATCATGGTAATGATCTCTATTTGTCCAGTTGTGAGAACTTTTGTCTTCTTAAACTGTAGGTGGAATCCACACAATAGGCTGTGGTATTTTACCTATATCAGTTGGTGCTTCAATTTGTTCTCATTGTGGGTAGGAATTTTTTGTCAAGAATATTGGACATACTAAGGGCAGCTCAAAGAATGAACAAACCAGCCTCTGAAGAAATACAACCAGATGGCTCTTAGAATTGAAGACCCTGTGACTTGTGCTTACTACCTTTGGATATGCTATTAGAAAAGGCCACATATCATAAAAGGGCAGGCCATTTGATAGAAGATCAGTGACAAGAAAGAAAATCCTTGATGGAATGAAAGAACAAAAAAATAGCCAACAATACTTCCATCGTGCACAGAGAAGGGGACTACAATTCAATCTGTCATACATATTGTAGCATTTAGTTTGAGCTGATTAGAGAGCAAATAGTATATGCAAATGATTCTGATAACCTCAGAACACCTAGTGCTGGGTAGTACTGGGGACTGTACAGGGTTCTGGGCAAGCAAGGTCTTTACCGTGCCTCTGAAGGAGATCTCTGCAGGACTCGTCATTTATTGAAACAACATGGTGCAGTGAATGAATCAGCCACTCCAATTATTCCTCCCTTCATTTGATTGGATTTCCTTCTCCACCACCACTCCTGGTTCTTGAAACTTTAACTAGGATGAGGAAGATCTTATGAGAAAAATTTTAGACTTCCCACTAATTGGAAATTAATAAGAATACAATTGCTTTTGAGCATTAATATTTACCAAATTTATGCACTCAGGTAAATAAATTTTACGTATTATCTCCTTTAATCTTTTAGAAACACCAAAGAGTTATAGTATCCTCATATCTTACTGTGTAAGATACATTACTTAAGTAATACAACTCAGTACAATGTAAGTCACAGTGTTAAAGTTGGGAATGATTCACAGTCACCCTCTTACCAGTTACCTGAGGCTGTAAATCTTTATAGAGGGAGGCCACCCATATTTCTCCCATGGAAGGGCTGGTGAATTCAAAGTGGTGGCTTTTGGGTTATTAGCCTGAAAATGACACTCTAGACCACCAGGATTCCTTGAGTGTTATTGTTGTTGTTGGATGCTGTTGAGTCAAGTATGACCCATAGCGACCCTATGATCAACAAATCTGAACCCTGTCCGACCCCGGGCTAACCTCACAATATCTGACGTGCTCTAGCACATTCAGCAGTTACTGCGTTAATCCACCTGGCTGTAGTATTTCCTCTCTTTTGCTGACTCTCCATCTTTCCAAGAGCGATGTCCTTCTCCAAAGAATAGCATTTCCTAGTAACATGTCCAAAATATGTGAATATTCACTTTTTCTTCAAAAGGATGATAGAAGAATTGATGCTTTTGAGCTGTGACATTGAAGAAGAGTGCTGGATATTCCATGGACTGCCAAAAGAACAAACAAATATGTCTTGAACAACGTGCAGGCACAGTGCTCCTTGGAGACCAAGATAATAAAGCTTCATTGGAAGCGGGAGGGGTATCCACTTCCTAAACAGAATGCCTCTGGAAACTTTATGAACTTTGCAAAATGGTGATAGTATAGAAAGGCTTCAGGTCTTTTGGTCATAGGTTGCTATGAGTTGTGCTCGACTCATCAGCAATCAACAACAACAAACATCTCACATCAGGCATGTTGCTAAGAGAAGCTATTCCTTGGAGAGGGACATGATGCTTGGAAAGGTGAAGCGTTGGCGAAAGAGAAGAAGACCGTCAACCAGGGGAATTGACATAGTGACTGCTGAAAGGGGCTTTAGTGCATCAGAAAGTCTGAGGATGACACAGGATAGGATAAGGTTCACATCCGTTGTTCACAGGCTCTTTTGGATCGTACTTGACAGCACCTAACAACAAAAAACTCTTCTCCAACACTATAGCTCAAGGGTATCAACTCTTCTTCCATCCTTACTTATTGTGCAGCTCTCAGATGCATAGCAAGTAATTGAAAAAAACATGGTCTGAATCAGGCCCATCCTAGTACTCAAATTGACATCATCCTTGAATGTAATGCATACACATTCACTTAAATCACTTCTTCTCACACTATTTCCCAGTCCACCATTTTGCTCCATTCATATGAAAATAGGACTGGATCTTATTTCAAGAGAATTTCATGATCTGAAAACTTATCTCCCTTTGGACTTCACATTTATGAATCCATAACTGAATACCTGATATATCTGGGTCCCCAGGTTACCTGGAGGCAAACATCCAAAGTATTTCATAGGTGCATGCAGTCATTCATCACTCAGGCTCATGTCCCTGTCACCTGACACAATGCTGAGAAAACACTGTGACAGATGAAATACAATAAGGTTAGCTATATGTGGACCTGGGCATGTCCAGTTTTTGATAATGGTTTTGGAAGTTGACCATACTAATTCCCAAGACAGAAAAATACTGCATTGAATTTCTTTATAAGACTTGTTGATATCATCGAGTGTATACAAAAGTATATATTTTATTGGAACTTAAGAGGGCTTAGGAGGTGATTCTGACATGGATCAAAATCCTTTAGAAAGGGGATCCTCACTATGCATGTAATGTTATTACTTTACTTTTATTACCCTCATTTAGCAAAAAGGAAACTGAGTCAGTGACAGGCCAATGCCTTTCTGAGGTCATATTTCTCTCTCTTGAAGGTGGTCTGAGGATTTGAACAGCTTAAGGGTCTGACTCTTTCTAAAGTGTGACATTCTTTTGGAGATAAACTTGGCAGAAAGTGATGATGGATTATATATTGGCAGGAGTAAGAAAGAGATGAGTTTTTAAGGTGGGGACTCCAAGGTTTCTGACATGAGTAACAGGATGGTACATGGTGATACCTTCTCCAAGGTGGAAATAGAGCAGGGTGGGAAAAGGATGATTCACTTGGAGGCATGCTGATTTTGAAATGCCTTTGATATATTCAAGTAGGCATCAGGAATTCAGTATTGGTACCAGCCAAATTCACTTACAAAACCACCGTTAAGTATTTGAATGTCAAAGGAAACTTGAAATATTTCCATAATATCTTGACATTAACCAGAGTTGACTATTTACTTTTGTGAAGTCCTTAATTTATTTACGCTTTGAGTTGCTCAAAGTTGCTTAAATATACACTCTTATGTCATTTGCTACTCATTTTAGCAATTTTCTAAGTAGATCCATTTGGGGAAGCTAGAACTGCTATTTAAATCCTATTAGTGTGAGGTCTGTGTGGGAACCCAAATGTTTTTATTTTAGTGGAATTTCATTGTAATCAGTGTATCATATTCCCCCCCCCCACACACACACACACAGTCTTTTTATTCTAACTTCATCACAAACTCTTTGTGTCTCTGGAAAGCTTGCCAGTGTTTCACGTTGAATTAACAAGTGAAGGCAGTTATTTAAAGACTAGGAACTGTGAATGCTATTGTATGACAAGAAGCTATTAGAAAAGTCTTTTAATCCTGCTGGTTTTGTAGACCGTGTTAGAGAATAAGGATTAGCCATTGCAGTCCAAGCTTTGAATTATAATTTTTCTGTCTTTATTATTGAACATTTTAAAATATTATATTATGTTATATTCATTCTCAGGGCCTTGTATATGGATATTTTACTGTTACATCGATATTACCAGGGATATCAAGATTGTGTCATATTCCAATAGGCAAGCAGACTTCATATTTAAGAATTATTTGAGAAGGAATAGAAATAATTGTATTTATTGGTTTGCCTTCCTAAATCTTTTAAGTACCTCCATTACACTTTCGCAAGTCTGACTTTATATGAAAAAAATCAAAAGATAGAAATAAACGTCTTCATTGAAAATGAAGGAAAATAAGTACACACACACACTAAATTTTCAAAACCAAATCAACACATCTCAATCCCCTAAAATATAAACTTTTTTTTTAAAAAAAACATATATAGCAACAATGAATGAATGGAAATACAAAGTCTCTGTAAATTATTACTTAAATTAATAATAAATTTAAAAAAAACAAAAAGGGGGGAAAAGACATATATAGAAGAAGTAACATATTCACCATTTCAACTTTTTACATCTAAATCACAGCTCTAAAAATACCCTTGATTAGATTGCTTAAAGTGAGCTTAATTTAAATTATTTCACATTCTGGGATTATTGTATCTAACACAGTCTAATTTTCACTTCCAAATCAGAACAGAGCAAGGAAACACTGCATGGTTCAAAATTGGGAAGGGTGTACACCAGGGATGTGTCCTATCTCCATACCTTTTCAACCTGTATGTAGAACAGATTATCCGGGAGGCTGGGCTCTATGAGGAGAAATGTGGGGTCAAGATTGGTGGAAGATCTATCAACAATCTGCGTTATGCAAACAACACAACCCTGCTCACTGAAACTGAGGAGGATTTGAAGCACTTGCTGCAGAGGGTCAAGGACTGCAGCGTCTAATATGGATTGAGGCTCAATGTCAAGAAGACAAAGATTCTCACCACTGGGCCAATTGGCAGCATCAGGATGGATGGTGAAGAGATTGAGATTGTTCACAGCTTTAGTTTGCTTGGCTCTACAGTCAACACTCTTGGCACCAGTAGCCAGGAAATTAAAAGGCACATTGCCATGGGAAAGCCTGCTGTTAGGATCCTCTCCAAAGTACTGAAGAGCATGGTGTCTATGATATAGGCCATGGTCTTTGCAATCACTTGTTATGCATCAGACAGTTGGACAATGATCAAGGAGGATAGAAGGAGAATTGATGCCTTTGAGCTGTGGTGCTGGAGAAGAGTATTGAAGGTACCGTGGACTGCTAGGAAAACAAACAGATTCATCCTGGAAAGGGTTAAACTGGGTGGCTCCTTGGAGGCAAGGATTCTGAGGCTCCGTCTAACATGCTTTGGACATGTTGTAAGGAGATATTGGTCCTTGGAGAAGGACATCATGCTTGGGAGGGTGAAGATGTCCCTCTATGAGGTGGATTGGTTCAGTGACTGGGGTAATCGGGATGGGAGTGTTGGAGACAGTGAGATTGGCACAGGATAGAGCAGGGTTTAGGGCTGTTGTACATAGGATCACTATGAGTTGCAAGCGACTCCACGGCACATAAAAACAACAGTTGTTGTTTGGTTCCATCAAGTCCTAATGACCCTGCAAACAGCAGATCTGAACCCTATCTTATCCTGTGTCAATTCACAATTTCTGACACACTCGAGTCCATTGCTGCACTTTCTGTGTCAGTCCACCTGGTTGAGAGTCTTCCCCTACTTCACGGTTCTTCCAACTGTCCAAACAATATGTCCTTCTCCAAGGAATAGCCTTTCCTGGAAATATGCCCAGAGTATGTGGGATAAAGCTTTGCCATCCTTGCTTCCAAAGAGCACTCTTGGTTGACCTTCTATGTGTGGGAGATTCAGTCTCCAACACCCGATACATCTCAATGGCATCATTTTTTCTTCTGTAATCCTTATTCTTTTTCTAGCTCTCAGATATACCAAGTAATTGAAAGAACCATGGTCTGAATCAAGTGTCCCTTAGCCCTCAAATTAACATCTTTGCTTCTCAGTAATTTGGAGAAGTACTTCACTGCAGACTTTCCCAGTGCAGTATGTGTCCTGATCTCCTAGTTGGTGATTCCAAGTGTATTTATTTAGGATCCAATAAGATGATATTTTCAGTCTTTTCTCCATCCATCATGATTTGCCTATTGGTCCACTGGTGAGAAAATTTGTTTTCTTGATGTTAAGATGCAATCCATATTGAAGACTACAGTGTTTGATCTTCTGTAGCAAGTTATTTCAATCTTCCTGACTTTCAGCAAACAAGGTTGTGTCATTTACATAACAGATTTTTGATGAGTCTTCCTCCAATCCTAGTACCACATTCTTGTTCATAGAGTCCAGCTTCTTTAATAATGTGCTCAACATACAGATTGAATAGGTATAGAGAAAGGATATAACCTATACACACTTTTCTTAATTTTAAAAAATGTGGTGTTCTTGGAAAGGGGCATCATGCTTAGAAGGGTGGAGTGACAGCACAAGAGAGGAAACTCCTCGATGGAATGGATTAATTCAGTGTCCGGGGAGATGGTGGTAGGTGTGTCAGAGACAATAAGGTTGGCACAGGATAGAGCAGAGTTCAGTGCTACTGTACATCGGTATGCTATGAGTTGCAAGTTACCTGATGGCACATAACAACAAACAACAACAGTGTTTATATCTCAATATCAAAAGTTGATAACTCAGGCCCCAAATTAGCTTAAATAACCTCAATATATTATCTACCATAACCTCTTTATATTATCTACCTCAATTATTCAACTCATTTCCAATAATACCAACATACACCAACACAAACCCACACATTTTCTCTCTCTCTCTCTCTCTGAAGTACTAGAAAGTAATAGGGGACAACTACTTTCCTTACTACATTCCCTACTTTCTAGTACTAGCCCCTGATTGTATGTGTGTGTATTCTTGTTGTGTGGTTGTGTTATTGGCTGCTAATTGAATTCTTGTGGTAGATGTTATATTGATGTTAATTAAGTTAATGTGGGGTCTGGGTCTTTAATCTTTGAAATCAAGATTTAAAGACTCCGTAAATCCTCTATTTAGCACCATCAATGAATACTTACTATGCAAATATTCAGGGTTTCATAACTCTGATACGAGTCTACCTGGATGGTGCAAACTATTGAACTTGCGGCTGCTAACCCAGACGACTGGTGGCTCAGAGGAAAGCTCTGGCAAACTACTTCAAAGATCACAGCTATTTTAAATCTGTGACTTGCAATTCTCCTCTCAGACATTTGGAGTCAGTATGAGTTAGAACTGATTTAAAAGAAACTCCATAATTCAACAAATAATATGCTCAAAGTACATGAGATGAAGTTTCACCTTCTTCACCTCAAAGGAGCACCCTCGTTCACTTTTTTTTTCTCAGACCCTCGTTCACTTTTGAGAGGGATTTGCTCATTCTTTTTGCTATCTCTCATATATTCAGTAACTTTGTACTCATTATTGTTTTCATCACAGCTATCATGAGAAGTAGACATTATTACTTTTCTTATCAGCTTGTATTGTAATGTAATCCTTGGCATAGTGATTAGAAACTTATCAAGGCTTTGAGTATTTTTGACAATGACCACTTATATTTATATTCTTGACTCTGACCTTTAGCAGATTTGTGAATTTAAATAAGTTCCATAACATTTTGTGACTCAATTTCTGTTTGTAAAATGAAGAGAATAATAGAGCCTATCTCATAAGCTTGTTTACAATTTTAATTTGTCCAGATTTGGCTGGAATGTAACAGTCAACCCATAAATGATGTTGTTGTTGTTAGGTGCCCTCTGGCCAAGTACCCCTGTGAACAACATCTGAACTCTGTCCTAAGCTGTGCCATCTTCAGTATTTCTGACAAGCTTGGACCTTTTGCTGCAGTCACTCTGTCTTGTTTAATCTGTGTCAATCTCTCTGTTCCGGGGTTGTCTTCTCTTTTGCTGACTCTCCACTTTTCCATGCATGATGTCCTTTTCTAAGGAATAATCTCTCCTAGAAACATGCTCAAAATATGTGAGACAAAGCTTTGCCTTTCTTGTCTCCAAGAAGCACTAAGGCTGAAACTTCTCCAGGACAGAGTTGTTTGTTCTTTTGGCAATCCACGGGAATATGCTAGACTCTTCTCCAACACAACTCAAAGATATAAACTTTTTTTGTCTTCCTTATTTATTGTCTAGTTCTTACATTATAGCAAGTGACTGAAAAAATCATGGCCTGAATTAGGTACACTTTTGTCTTCATTCTGACACCATTGCTCCTCAGTAACTTGGAGAAATCCCTGACAGCAGATTTGCCCAATATAACATATCTCCTGACCTCCTGATTGTTGATCCCAAAGGTATTGATTATAGAACTAAGTATGATGAAGTCATTGACAATTTCAATCTTTTCTCCCTCCATCATGATGTTGCTTATAGGTCCAGTGGTGAGGATACTAGTCTTCTTGATGTTTAGATGCAATCCATATTGAAGGCTGTAGGCTTTGATCTCCTGCAGCAAGCCTTTTAAATCTTCTCTGTGCATGCAAGATTGTGTCGTCTACATAAAAGAGATAGTTGATGAGTCTTCCTTCTATTGCTCAGTATACATTTTGAACAGTTATGGAGAGAGGATACTATCCAGTCTCACAATATTCCTGATTTTAAACAGTTCAGTGTTCCCTTGTTCTGTTCAGACCACAGCTTCTTGGAGTAGCTATTTGTATTGTACGAACATAATTATATGTTTTGGAATTCACGTTCTTCTCAGGGTTAGCCGTGATTTGTTCTGATCTACATAGTTAAATGTCTTTGCACAGCCAATAAAGCGCCGAGACACTCTTCTGGAATTCTTTGCTTTCAGTTGGGATCCAATTGACATCAGCAATTGTATCCCTGGTGTAATGGCCTCTTCTAAACACAGTTTGAATTTCTGCTTCTTCTCTGTCAATGTACTGTTCTAGCCATGTTTGGATAGTTTTAAATAAGATTTTGTTTTCATGTGATGTTATTGATATTGTTCAGTATTTTCTACATTCTGTTGAATCATCTGTCTTGGGAAGGAGAATACTTTGGATCTCTTCCAATCAGTCAGTTAGGCCGCTATCCTCCAAATTTCCTTGCACAGAGAGTTGAGCATATCTACGGTCCCATCTGTTAGTTGAAACGTGTCAATTGGTATTCAAGTGATTTCTTTTGCTGTTTTTTTTTTTTTTTGCTAGTGCCTTCAGTGCAGCTTGAACTGCTTCCTTCATTATCTAAATAAATGTTAAGTTGTTTCTGTTGTAGAAGAAATTCTAGAAATCACTGGATTATTAGTGTATTTATGTATAATGGTGATATTAAAATTGTGACCTCATTGTTTAGTCATTGTCAGTGCAGATGTCAGAAGAAAATGCCAGATGTCACTTTTTCTGAGCTTCTCCGCACCTCCAGGGAGAAGACCTGCTCATCTCAAAGTCACATTTGCAGGACCCGCATCACTTGGTGCTTGAGGAAGGAGGGGGACAAAGTCTTAGCATCCCTGACGATGTTGAGATCTTTGATGTAAGGACTCAGTGCAGAGTTCACTACCTAGTGTCTTTGGTTTTCTTGATTGTAGTGACTTCGTTGCGAGTGCATTTGATATTATCTTCTGGCTAATGCTGCCTCCTCAGACCTTTTCATAGGAGTTAATTCCTAACAAATCCCTTGTACCCTAAACTGCATCTCATCTTTAGTTTCAAAAAATTCCACTTGTGGTCATAGTATATACTGGAATTCAACTTATTAATCCAGTCAAGGCAAACCTTTTACACCTAAGTCAGTGCGTGGTATTCTGCTTTCCTCAGTAAGCTATGGAAACTGGATGCAAAGTTTGGACAGCATTTTTTTCATTCCAGTCTTCCCATTAATAACTGAACATACTAAGACCTAGATATAGTTGTTGAGTGTTTTCAAGTTGATTCCAATTCATAGCAATTACGCAGAGCAATTCACAGAGTTGCCTTATAGGCAATTGTCCATAAGGTTCCTAGGCTGTTAGCTTTATGGGAGCTTATTGCCAAGCCTTTCTTGCCACCGAACCACTGCTGAATTGTGTGTCACCCTCTCAGCACCTTGGTTAATAACTCTTGTACTACCAGGCATGGTGTTGTTATTGATAGGTGCCATCAAATCTACTGTGACTTATAGACAATAGTTCTGCACCTTGGCCTAACCTACGCCATCCTTATGATTTCTAATACGCTGAGTCCATCAGAGAAATATTGAGACCTATTGAGTAAATGAGTAAGTTCTAGGATCATAGTCCTTATTTTCTTTTGCTTCTACAGCACTATTTTTGTGGTCAGTCACCAAGTCTCTCAAATGACCACAAATTCCAAATGAAAACAGGGATTTAGAGAATTTTTTTAAAAAACAGTAAATATTTCGAATCCTGATTTCCACTCCTCTAATTTCCTGTACAGTCCTTCTTAAGGGATTTCTGAAGAAAGACTTTTGTAAATTATTTGAAAGCGGACTTGCTCCATTGGAGAAAAAAAGCTTAGTCTGGCTCAGTAATCTCTCTTACAAATTAAGGAAACCTATTATGATGGGATTTCAGGTCTCAACCAAATAAAATCCCCTTGGAATTCAGGACTGACCAGCAAGTATGGTGTATGAATGGATACCCTTGATTAAAGGATTTGGGTCATACTCTGAACTCTCAGTCTGAGGGTCAAGAGGTGTATAGACCAAGTCCTCTGGCTCAAAGAAAATGAAGGGTTTTAAGCATTCTGGTTTAACACACAGTACGTTCTATTTGTTTTTCCTCATACAGAGGTTCTCAACTATGGTATTCTTGTGCCCCTTCCTCAGAGGAAATTGGAAAGATTTAGATTGTCTCACACAAGCATGTGGATATCACTGGCATAGAGGACCAGGATGGGTCATATCTAACCTCACTGACAAAGATAAGCTTTGTGGATCTTTGGCAAAGACAGACATAATTTAGGCTAGATGTAGCCTATAATACCAACAGCACGTCTGTTGAGAAAGCTAAACTAGTGTCATTGTCCTGCTGACTTGACAGAACTGGCAAATGGCATTTGAAGGAAGCTGGGATAGGAATCCCTGAACTGGAGGTCGCTGTCATGAGTCAGTTCCCCTGGCAGAGGTTCTGAAGAACAGTTTGACTTGTTAGCTGCACTCGAGCAGTTAGATCTTAATGCCCCTTCTGGGCTAATCTCACCTAGGCTAATTATCCAAAACCCCAGTTCATATCAACGGGCTTTCCTTGAGCACGATGAGAGAGGATGCACTAAGATGAAATGAGCCCTGTCAAATTAGTTGCAATTAAAAATGGCTAAGAAGCCTATCCCCTGGTGAGATTTCAATGCTTTTTGAGGTTGAAATATTACTTAAAAAGAATAGCTGATGAGTAAAAATGGCACCAAATTAATGACTTTATGCTTTTTAAAACTGAACATTTTTATAAATTGCCCCTTAATGCCTTTCAGGCTTAGTATGTTTCACTAGATTTGTTCTATGTAGTGCCTCATTTTATTAACGTGAGAGAATATTCCACTTGGGCAATGAGAGAAGAGACATTTTACCCCTATTTCAATATTTTGTTTCCTCTCAGATCTGAAAAATTCAGCAACAGTTGGAAGTATTGTCATGAGCCAGTTAACAGTCATGTTCTTGATAGAGTGTACCTTCAAATTGCCAGCAGGAATATGGATTTATCTTTGCCATTGCTGGCCCTTCAAATACGTACTGAAGCTCAACACCAAGAAAACAAAGATTCTCCCCACTAGACCAATTGGCAGCATCAGCTTGGATGGTGAAGAGATTGAGATAGTTAACAGTTTTAGTTTGGTTGGCTCTACAGTCAACACTCTTGGTACCAGCAGCCAGGAAATCAAGGGATGAATTGCATTCAGAAATTCAGCTGTCTGGGACCTCGCTAAAGTACTGAAGAGCAACGATGTCAGGCTAGAGACTAAGGTGCACCTGATCTGACCTATAGTCTTTTCACAATTGCATGCTATGCATCAGAGAGCTGCACAGTGGCTAGGAATGATAGATAATTGATTCCTTTGAGCCTGTGATGCCGGAGAAGAGTGTTGAATACACCATGGATTGCTAGGACAACAAATAGGTTTTTCCTGAAGAGAGTGAAGCTGGGCTGCTCCTTAGAGTCAAGGATTCTGAAACTTGACTAACAGACTTTAGGCATGTTACAAGGAGGGACTAGTCCTTGGAGAGGGGCATCATGTTTGGGAGAGTGGAGGGACGGTGCAGGAGAGGAAGATACTCAATGAAGTGGATCAACTCAGTTATTTGGGTGGTTGGAGTAAGAGTGTTGGAGACAGTGAGTTTTGCACAGGATACAGCAGGGTTTAGGGCTCTTGCACATAGGGTCACTATGACTCGATGACACATAACAACAACAGCTATTGCTGATATGTGTCATGACGTTGGTTGTGATTCAGATCTACTCTGTAGAACAACTTTATAAAACATTGCCCACTTGTTTCTGAATCCCTCTCATCCTCATTGCCATGTTTACGGCCATTGTTACAAACACTGTCATTCTATTTCATTAAGAACCTTCCTCTTTTTTAAAAAGACTGTTTACTAGGGAGCTTTGGTGGCCTAGTAGCAAGAAAGCTGCACTGTGATCTCAGAGGTGCGTGGTTCAAATCCACTAGATGCTCTGCAGGAGAAAGAGGGCCAGTCTCCTCCTGCACCAGTCAGATCTGATTTGATGGTACACACACACACACACACACACACACACACACACAGAGAGAGAGAGAGAGAGAGAGAATATGAATATTTGTAAACTCTGATTAAATAAATATTATTTTTATATAAAGACTGCTTTCTTTTCCATCATGTGTGATGTCTTTGTCCAGGAATTGGATTGCCCTTATATTATGACCAAAATACTTGAGATGAAATGTTGTCATCCTTTTTTTCCTAAGAATTTCTGAGGTTCTGGTGTCCCTTGGAGATCTCTGTGTGTTTTGGTATCAATTTGGGTCTAAGATGTTCTTAGTGTAGGGATCTCAAATTCAGAGAGTGCCTTTTCTTTCTTGGTGGTGGTATGTCATCTCTCCATGCTTACTTACTGCTTTCTCTTTTCACATCATGTAAGATAAAGGATGATGCAGGCAAATTATCCTCCCAGAATAACAATGTTTCTTTCCAGTCAATCTTCTTACAACTGATTGTGAATTACAGCAGAAAATCACATCATGGGCAATGACCACATCATTACATCACTGTCAAACCGTGGAGCATCACTGCCCAGGCAAGGTGGCACGTATTTTTGGCTTGCCATAATTCAACTCATAGAACAGATCTTCCAGATACCAAGTGTTAATTATTGTTTTGTTTACATACAACATGAACAGCTATCAAGCTAGAAGATAGAAGGGAGCCATAGGATCAAAGCATCAATATGTGAAAAAGAACAGTTTCAAAGCTGTGACAGATAAGGTCAGTGTAGAACACTAAGCCATTATGACATAATCTATCACAAATTGTACTGCTAACCCAACAGCTGCATGTCTCCATTCATTTAAATCCATCAGTTTCTCTTTGGAAAAAGGCTGGGAAGTCTCCTTCTTTTGTGGTTGACTCTTAAATTCAGCAGAGAG
>NW_006399862.1:2830153-2832833 GCF_000299155.1 Elephantulus edwardii
CCCAAATATAATCCACTCTGCAAGCCTCATTCGTACTCTTATGAGAAACATAAAAAGAAAGGAGAGTAAGAGGCTATGAGGAAATTCCTTTGGACATTTCAAAATAAAATCATGCATACATATTTTAATATGGAGTGATTTACAAACTTGGGTTCAAGAATAGCATTAGAGAGCCTTCTTTCACAACAGTTTCAAAATCAGTCAAATTGTTTCTGATGCTGATAAAAATAGGAACAAAACAATGAAACACAGTGGATTCCAACTCAAAGCAATTCCCAAAGATCATAGAATTGCACCATAGGATTTTCAAGACTGACGATCTTTAATGAAACAGTGTCACATCTCTCTCCAGTGGCGTGATTGGTAGGTTCAAATGATAAAGCTTTCAGTTAGCAGTTGAGTGTTTCAACCATCGCACTGCTAGGGCTCCTACAGAAACAAAACCGATATGCTTTATCTTTTCTGATTTCTCTAAGAACGATAAATTAGCATTGAAATATCTTGTGCTTAATCTCCTGTTTTGGGTGTTTTGTTTTTTTTTTTGTATTTTCAGTAGCCATTATTGCTTACCATCCGAAGATTTCCTCCCCTCCCTTCATTATCATGGTAAATCTATGCGTAGCAAAACATTTAGTGTTTCAGTAATCTTCACATGTACAGTTCAGTGACATTAGTCGTGTTCTTCATGTTATTAAGACATCACTCTTACCCGTTTCCGTTTCCAAATTTTTCCATTACTTCTCAAAGGTTTTTAAAAAAGTATACAATTATGGAGATGTCAGAAACTTTGACTTTGGGGAAAGAAAAAAACAACAACAAAAGACACAGAGCAAGATTACTTTGAAAACTACTAGAAAGGTTGCAAATGAATATAAACCAGTGTTGATTCCTGAGTTAAAGGTAAGAATTCTGTTCTGCTAGCAAACTTTCCAAGTAGTTAAATGTAAGCTTTTGGGGAGAACTTGAGTACAAATACTTTCTTCGCTGGGCTACAGGATAAAGAAGGCATCATGTAACGTGTTTTACAGAAGACCTTCTCCTTCCTTCTAAGAAGTCACACAGGAGCTTTTTATTTTCCCCTCCACAGCCACCCAGCTGCTACTTCCAATTGTGGTCATAGTGCTAAGTGCACAATATCTCTAATTTGTACCCGCTGGTAGATCTGATCACCATATTACCTGGAGGGCAAGCTTTAATTAGAGAAATTTCTGAGCAAATTGTCTCAAGAGCTTGTTTAGCTTGATTAAATGCAAACGGATTTGCCCCTACCTCTCTTTTTAAAAATGAGCATTTACTTTATACCCTAAACTTTGCAGATAAAAAGCAACATTGGTTCTAATTAAGGGCAATAAAATGAACAGCAACATTACCCTGGAAAACCAATTGCATTTTGTTGTCTGCAGCTGAAATCTATATGGCTCAATGCTACATTTATTCAACAGCTTTTGGCATTTCTACTGCGCCTCTGTCAGAACTAACAAGGTGAAACAGTGCACTGATTGAAAAAGGATAAACTGTGAAAAGATGATACACTGATGTGCAATTCTAATTCAATGGTGGCTTATGAAAAGAGATTAGCATCTTAGACATTCTCACCTGCCATCTCCAGACTCCTGAACAAACTGACATTAAATTAAGCCTTTCATATTGTTAATAGGCAGCAAGATATTATGTGAATTAATATGCAATAGTTTCACATTCAACTGAAGTGCAAATAAGATAAGTATCATAATAGGATCAACAAACTTCTATAATTCGGGAAACAATTAGGGCCAGCTTCCCTATTTAAAGAGAGTACTTTGGCTAAATGTCAATGTCATAACAAAGTACACTAGAATGGATTTGGCTAAGAGAATTTAGAAACCTAAGACATTTTGTTATCAGCTTCTGTGCAAAGTGTTTGTGTTATTCAAAGTCATTATCCATTTTGATGATGCCTCCTTCTGTTAGAGCCTTGTTAGAAAATACTTTAAGTTTAGAATTTGCAGTTTCTGTTTGAAGACGCAGCAGGACATAGTAAAGTGTGATTAATGATTTGATTCTTTTGAGTACACCTTTTTAAAAGGCCATTTTTATGAGAACTCTTGTCACCAACTTTCTCAGTGATTATCAGCACCTTGAAATGATTTCTTAAAAAAAAAAAGGACATGTGAAATTCCAATTAAGCTGATTACCAGAGTACTTGTATGTGATTATCTGCAGGTTTGACGAGGGTCTTGAAATTATACTGAAGCCTAGTAAAGGCTGAATAATGACAGAAGTATATAAGCATGGACCGAATTGTTGTTAGGTACCATCAAGCCTACATACTATAAATGCTATCAAGTCTATCCATAGTGATGCTATGAACAACAGATTGGAAACTTGCTCTGTCCTACACCACATTCATGATTGCCAACATGCTCCAGAAGATTGTTGAAGTCACTGCATCAATCCATCTTTTCAGGGTCCTACTGTCTTTTTCTGACACTGTAAGTTTCCCAGAATGGTTTCCAAGAACTGTTCTCTCATGACAGTATAACCCAAAGTATGTAAGCTGAAATGTCATCATTCTTGCCCTGAAGGACCAACCTGGCTACATTTCTTTTAAGACAAACTTATTCTTTCAAAGTCTCTTAAATGTTCAAAACTCTTCTCCAACATCACAATTCAAAGGTATCTCTCTCCCCCCCCCCCCCCC
>NW_006399862.1:2832933-2845191 GCF_000299155.1 Elephantulus edwardii
TATCTCTTCCCCCCCCCCCCCCCCGCCGCCCTTTTTTCTTTTCTGTCATCCATACTCATTGTCCAATTTTCAGATGCCAAGGAAACAATTGAAAAAAAATGGCTAGGTTCAGAAAGGTCTTAGTCTTTAAACCTTAAATAATTGCTTTTTAACACTTTGGAGAGGTAATTGACTCTAGATTTCTCCAATACAACATATCTTTTGGTTTCATGATAACATATCTTTTGGTACCAGGACCAAGAGTTTTATGAACTCTTTAACAAGCCTATTGATCTAGTTGTTAGGACACTCCTTTTCTTGATAGAGCTATAACCCATATTGAAGATTATATTAACTACTTCAAGTCTTCTCTTTATATAAGCAAGATTGTATCATCCACATAATGCAGGTGAGCGTTTTTCAATCTTTATACCACATAATTTTTTCATATGCTACAGCTTCTCAAGTGATTTGCTCAGTTTACAGATGGAATAGTCACAGAGAAAGGATATAATCCTGATGCAAACCTTTCCATATTTTAAACCATACAGTGTTACCTTGTTCTGTTTCGACAACTGCTTCTTGGTCTCTATATAGGTTTCCCATGAGCATGATTAAGTGTTCTGAGATTCTAATTCTTCTTAATTTTTCCATGATTTGTTATAATAGACACAGTCAAATGCCTTTGCATAGTTAATAAGACACAAACATCTTTATGTTATTCTTTGCTTTCAGTAAAGATCTGATGTCAATGAGAAGATCTCTTCTGAATCCGGATTTAATTTTTGGCAGCTCTTTGTCTAAATACTGTTATTTGTAAAAAAAATAATATTCACTAAGATTTGATATTAATGTTATTGTAATTTCCACATTCTATTGGAACATAGAAATGTTTGAAGTGGAAACAAGTATGAATCTCTTCCTATCAATTGACAGGTAATTGTCAACCAAATTTCTTGGTAAATGTTAGTGAGCAAGTCCTGGGGTGTATTGTTTTGTTGAAACATGTTAATTGATATCCATCAATTCTGAGACCTGGTGTTTTGTTTGTTTGTTTGTTTTGGTGGGGTTTTTTGGTGTTGTTATTGTTGGGGGTTTTGTTGGTTTGGTGGTGGTTGTTGTTTGTTTGTTTTTTTTTGTCAATGCTTCAATGCAGCTTGAACTTCTGTCTTCATCAATCATATGGTACTTCTTGAAATACTTGTGTTGACCAGTTCTCCTTGGGACAGTGACTCTGTGTTCATTCCATCTTCTACTGGATGCTTCCTGTATCATTCAATATTTTGTCCATAGATTTCTCCAATATTGCAACCCAAGCCTTGAATTTGTTCTTAATTTTTATTTTTTCAGTTTGAGAAATGCCAAATGTGAATTACACATTAAACATTTATCTTCAATTAGAACTCTAGACTGAGAGCCAATTAAACCAAGTTATCACCTGATATAAATCATAGATTCTTCACTAGACCCCACACATTATCATTCAACTTTTCCTTGACTTAATGGTTGCTAGTTTCTTATATTATTATTCAAACAAAAAGAAACATTAATTTAATCTTTAGCATATGTCCAAGGTCTCTAACATACCAAAAAGAAGAGAGTTTTAAATTTTCACCTAATAGGATCTGTCTTTTCATTAAGATATTTTTAATTTTTATGTATTTTAGTAAAGGGTACAGGTATGTCTTTCTAGTACAACACAGCTGAGTAATTAACTCCCTTACCATTGAAACTCATTGTCTCAACCTCATGAAAGCAAAAACACTCTCAACTGGACCAATAGAAAACATAATGCAAATATTGCATGGTGCCACTGTTGTAGAATGGGACTGTCTTTGGGGTTGGGGAGAGACTGAGTAAGATGGGTTCAATAATGTATGCTGCTCTGAAACAGAGAAGGGAGAAAACTGTTTAAAAGAGATATGTAGTTAGGTATTTCGGTCATGACAGGAGTCTAGAGCGATGGCTACATGGTGGAGACCCGGGGGAGGGTTTGTAAAATAATGAAAGAATCTTTTCTTTTACTTTTCCAAGAGGGTAATGTCTGGTGGGGGGGAGCCTTGGGAGGGGACAAATCTACAACAATGAATGAATGGAAATCCAAAGCCTCTGTACATTTTCACTGAAATTAATAACAAATTTAAATTAAAAAAAAAGAATTAAGTTAGAGTAAGGATGGCAATGGAACCACCTTACCTCTGTAACTTGATTTGTGCCACTATTAGAACCTCTACTCAGAATATTATTGCTTTTCAATTTTTGACTCATGCACTTTTAACTTGTTAGTTAAATTTGTATTTTCTAGGCTGCAACACTTCCATGATACATCTTCAAGGATATGAACATGTACAGCTAAGCACAATTGATAACAGTGCATCTAAATTCCAAAATCAATCTCCATAATAGTCTATGTGTTTCCTACTGCCAAGGGGGCCCTTTGGAGTAGTGAGAGAAGACATTCACCCTGAAACCCACAGCGTCCCTTTTCAGCAGGAAGTAGCTAAGAGAATACGCCATCCCCTTTTCCTTATGAATCAGGGTGAAGTCTCTCTCAGGGAGGAGTGATAGGGAATGGCAAGGGACACACTGACAAAGGAGATTAATCAGAACTGGCTTTGACAAGCACTGTGGCAATTGGACAATTAAAACAGACATGGAGGGGGGGAGAAGTACGAACTGGGGATGAGGGTGGAGAAAACAGTGCAACAATGAATGAATGAAAACCCCAAATCTCTGTAAATGTTCATTAAAACTAATAAAATTTAATTTAAAAAAAAGAAAGCATAATGATAGATGGATAAAAGACTGAAGTTGCCTATGATTTCATTTTATTTGGATCCACAATCAACTCCCATGGTGGTAGCATTCAAGCCATAAAAATGTGTTTTATTGAGAAAACCTGCTGTCAAGAACCTCTTCAAACTGTTGAAGAACAATGTTGTCAATTTAAAGACGCAGGTCTTTGAATGGATGATAGAAGAAGAAGTGATGTCTTTGAATTGTGGTGTTAGTGAAGAGTACTTACTATTTGATGAAATGTCAAAAGAAGTATCAAGTCTGATTAGAGAAGTCCAACCAAGGGGGTGCTTAGAGGTAAGGATGAAAGACGTTGTGTTGGGACAAGGGTAGGGTCAGAAAAAGAGAAGGAGATCCTCACCAAGCTGGAAGGACACAATGACTGCAATACTTGGTTCAAACATTTTTCAAGATTAAAAGAATGAAGCAGGAGTGGGTAAGTTTCTGATCTGTTTTTCATAGAGTTGCTATGAGTCATAGTCAACCAGATGGCATCTTAAACAAAAGAGTTACAGCCCTATCAATTCTTGCTTTTCACATGAATCAATTCATTATTATAACACAAAAGGGAAATTTCCATCTTAAACATTTTCTTATATGATACCGCAGAAGTTTCTTAGAATGTCTTCATGATATCAAACATACACTGAAATATTTAATTTATGCATCATGTGAACTTTTCTTTTACTTAAAATAAAGAAAAAGAAAAAAAGGCTCTTACTCCATTCATAAGAAGAATCAATATTTGGAAAAGATATTTAATAAAATATTTAGACAATTTGAAAATTTCAATGGATCTGAAAATGTTGTTGTTTTGTGCCATTGAGTCACCTGCAACTCATAGAGACACTATGTAAAATAGCCCTAAACCCTGCTCTTTCCTGTGCCAATTTTATTATCTCTGATACACCTACCCCCATTACCCAAGTCACTGAATCAATCCATCTCATCAAGGGTCTTCCTCTCTTAACACTGATCCTTCCCCCTCCCAACCATGATATCCCTCTCCAAGGACTGATTCCCTCCTTGCAACATGTCCAAAGTATGTCAGATGAAGATTCAGAACCCCTGTGTCCAAGAAGCAGCCTCCTTTCACCCCTTCTAGGATGAACCTTTTCGGTCTCTTAGCAGTCCATGGCATATTCAATACTCTTCTCCAACGCCACAGCTCAAAAGCATCATTTTTCTTCTATCATCTCATTGTCCAGTACGCTGATGCATTGCAAGTAATTGCAAAGACCATGGCTTTTATCAGGCGCACCTTAGTCTCTGGACTGACATCATTGCTCTTCAGTACTCTGGAGAGGTCTCTGATAGCAGACTTTTTGTAAAGAGGAAAGCTGTTTATGAATTTCTTCTTTAGTTGTTTTATTTATTTACTCACGTTTGGTTTTTTTAGGATTAATCAAAATTGATTTTTGGACTTCTTATCCCTCTGTGCTGATTGATAATATAAAATTAAAATTTATATAATTCCATGTTCTATTTATATCTCTTGAGAATGTTTAAATTCTTTTCTTGATTATCATTTACAAGTCTTTGTTTTCTCACTTTACTTCTGAAAAGGTTCCTTTTTATTTACTTACGCTGCTTTTGACTTGTATCATAACAAGTAGTTCCATGAAGAATATACTTAAATGTTTATATTTTCCAACTGTTTTTCAGTATCATTGGCTTCATTGTATTAATCAAAATATTATGAGCTTGTTTTGAGGAAATAGCTATTCTGAAATGGGGAACTGATTTATAGGGAAACCAACAATATATACTGCTCCTTGTTCCATCAGACCCTTGTCAGCATTAGGTATTATTTTTAAGAAGTTTTTCTGTTTATACAGCAACACATGTTCAATGACCACAATGAGAAAACATAAAAAAGTATAAAGACTTAACTACATTTTTCTAAAATGTCACTTTTATCCACTTTTTGTAATCATTTTGTGTAACTGTGAGTTTATGGAATTTGAATTATATTTAAAGGTTTATTGATTCTTAAAAACAAAAGAAATTAAGAGTAGACTACATTAACAGTAGACTATCTGGTCTTTCCATTTACTTAACTAATTTAAAATACATCTTAAAACAGCTTCAGGGTATTAATGTTTGCAATTATGGCTGTTACTAAAATTTAGACACTTTTTATTGATACTATTTCCAATTCTTTCTCTTGCAAATTTTGCAATGAAAATCATTCATATACATTTTAAGCTACATTTTCTTCTTTGTTAAAAAGTTCTTAGAATTTGGATTGTTATGTACTAGAGATTTGAATATGGCTAATGATATATAATGGGTTTGTTGTTGTTGCTGTGTGACATTGAGGTGGAACTGACCCATGGCTGACCTTCTAGCAGGATTTCAGAGACAGTTAATTAGTAAATTGAACAGGAGGAGATTGTCCATCCACTGACATATTATACCGAATGGAAATTATTATGAGGAAGTCTTTGAGCACCTACACCTTTTTTTTATATGTGACTCAAAAACTAATAGAAGACAGAAAAAAATACTACTGTCACTGATGAATCCGTATTCATGTTAAAATATCTTTCAGGAAACTCTGACATTAATACTTTTTTTAATTTCTGTTTTCTAAGGACCAAAAATACATGGACATATGGGCACAGAAAAAACAAGAAAAATAAACAACAGTAGTTATCAAAACAAAGCATGTCATATGTGCCTAATTATTTATCCAATAATCAGATCTAGTGGTCATAGCAGAAGAAGGCTTGCAATTTTAGAAACAACATTTGGTAGAATTTCACACGCAAGTTTACATGAAAATATTTCAAATTGCAAGACGTCAAATCAAATTGTGTTGAAATAATTTTCTATTAATCAAAACAGAGCCACTTTCATAACTAGCTAAGTCTTTATTTCATATTATAGTAGTCATTTCCTTTCATTATATCATATTCTCTCTTCTGAGAGGGAAACATGGAAACCATCCCAGGTATGACTTAACGGCTGCTAAAAAAATACATCCAAGTTAATGAAGAATCAGCTGACAATTGTGAAAGATATAAGAAACCGACACAGTTAATACATAACTGTAGGAATGCCATTTAGTTCAAGGAAACCCTCCAAAAATGCAAAGGTGGAATGAAGACTTCATCTATTTACCTTTCCCCTCAACTCCCTTCTTACTTTCTTTTGTGTTGGTTTGCTTACAAAGTGTGTACACATTGTGTTTCACACTATTCTTCACTCACATTGTGTTTCATACACTCATTCTCATGCATTATGTTTTATAAATTAAATCAACACTGGACCTTGCCCATCATTATCCTGTCTTTTCACCTGGATCCTTCCCATTTGCTTCCCCCCCTACCACCAAACTGTGTAGCCCTGTGGTTTCACCTCTACCCATCCTCACCCCTCTGCTCCCCTCTCTCCCCACCCTTGAGTTTTCTTACATGTTTTACTACTTATCCTTCTGCTTTTACAACAATTGCCTTATGTAGTATTTGTATTTATGAAACTACATTAGCTCACTCAGCATAATGCTCTTCAACATCTCCCAAGTTATCTTATGTAGTATTTTTTCCAAGTATTGCTCCTGAGTGCTGCATAGTATTCCATTATGTGAATGCCCAAATGTCCCCTATTATTATTATTTTTTAATGTAAGTATCCTTCTTTGCTTTTCCAATGATGGTAAAATAGATAGCCATTGGTCATTCCAACATTACATAGTCCTTGATATTCACTATTTCACTTCAAAAGGCAAGAGTTATTCATTACTAGTAGTTCTACCAACTGATGACTCTGATGAGTCTAGCGAAACCTGTTGCCTTCAAGTAAATTTCAACTCCTGCAGTTACCATGTGACATGAGTAGAGCTGTGCTGTATAAAATGGTCACGATTTCATTTCCACCCTCTTAACAATAAATCACTAAGTCTTTCTTGCAGACATTTCTTGCAAGCCTCCTCTGCGTGGACCTGAGCCTCTAAAATTAGGCTTTCAGCTGAGCCCATTAACCTTTGCACTGCTCAGATACTCCTTGTACCATCTGTAACCAAATCTCTACATATTCTCTAAGTCATCTGTTCTCAATCCCACCAAGAGTGATGAGGAGGGAAGTAAAGAACCTTTTATAATGAATCTCTTAGCACATGGATGAAGGTAGTGGTTTGTTGATTTTATCAACAAATGTCGAACTGAAAATGGTCATTGTGAGGTGGAAAATGGACTAAGAATGTGATTTCTGTATGCAAAGCAGGGTTCATGAAACTGTTAAGAGTCCCCACAATCAATAAAGTAACACAATATGTGTGTGTGGGGGGGGAAAGCAAAGCCATCTTTCTCTCTCCAGAGTGGTACAAAAAACTACTCAAAGCAAAACAAACTCACTGTGATCCCAATTTGAATTTTTGAGGCTAAGAACCTGTGCTGCGATCTCAAAGGCAGCCAGTTCAAATCCACCAGCTGCTCTGCAGGAAAAAGATGAGCGATCTCCTTCAGGGTAATTTACTGCCTCTGAAAACTCACTAGAGGGTCAATTGTGAGTTAGTTCTGACCTGAAGGCACACTGCAACAACATCTTTCGGTGAGAGCCCTGTGGTGGTATTCACTGGGAGTTGCACTGTTTACCCAAAGGTGGCTCCTCTCTGGAGGTTCAAATCCAGTAGCCGCTCTGTGAGAGAAAGATGGAAAATCTCTCTCTTTGTGATTTACAGTCTCCCAAAACCTGCTGGAGGGTCATCTACAAGTGAGTTCTGACTCAACTGCAGGGCAAGTTTAATATCTTTTTTAAATTGATATTTTAATGAAAGTTTATAAAGAACTTGGATTTCCATTTATTCATTGTTGCACATTTTCTTCCCGCTCCCCCTGTTAACTTTTCTCTTTAAAAAAAATCATTTTTGTACAATTCCCCTCCCCATTCCCCTCTCCAGTCCACTTTACTTATGCAGCTCTTATTCTGGACTGTTGTCATGCAAATAATACCTAATCATATATTCCCTTTAAGCCATATTCTTTATCTGTTTCAGTGCAGTGAGGAAATAGATACTGTACACTGCAAGTTTAATATCTTTTTTAAATTTTTCTATTATTTTTTGTGTGTGTACCATTAAACTGGAGATTGCCCCTCCTTCTCCAGCAGAGCACCTGGTGGATTCAAACCGTGTGCCTCTGAGATTGCAGTGCAGCTTCTTGTCACTAGGCCACCAGAGCTCACTGTAAGTTTAATATCTTAAGGAGAGAAGATCGCTACGTCTTTGTTCTAAGAGGAGACTGGTAGATTAGAACCTCTGGCCATAGTTAACAGTCCTCCTGTAACTCATTGTGTCACCAGTGCTCTAGGAAAGAGGGGGGAAAAACCCCACCCCAAAATATACACAGAAGGCAATAAATACATATTTTTACAAAAGTAATTACATACTGGCCCATAGGATTTATTTTTTGTCTAGTAGATTTTGAGCAGGATGAATATAAGGGCTTCATAATGTGAGCGAGCTACTCCTGGTACTCTTAAAAAAATCCTTGATAATTTTTATCTACTTTTTAGTTTTATATCATACAACTATCTATCTGTGAAGATGAGATTTAATCAGAAGAGAGTGAGAGTACACACCTCACACCTGCTTTGGAAACTCGCTGGATGTTTCCAGGCCCCAGCTGCCAGTTAGAGCAAAAATGGCATCATTCACAGACCCTTCTGGGAGAGAACTGCAGACACAGTGGACCCTAAAGAGAAATAACAACGTCTGAAGCAGTCAGGCTCAGGAGAGAAACATTAAGTGGCTCATCATGGCCTGACTGCACACTTTAGATGACAGGCATTTCTGAGAAAACAGAAAGCTTGAAAAATTAAAAATGAGAATAACTAGTTAAAGTTAAGAGATACTTTTAAGGAATGAATCAAATTCAATATAAACAAAGGAATTCATCTTGCCACTTTGTAGGAGTGAAAGCTCACATTTCCCTGATGCTAATCCCCCAGTAACTGTGGGGAAAATTATTTGGAAGATGAAAGAGATTAGAAAAGAAGTTTAAGAAAAGTCTAGAGTTGAGAATTTTAAGAAGAGAAACACAGAGCACATCCTGTCTAAAGAATCTCAGGCTGGCCATGTGTTCAAGGAGAGACAGTAGAACTGGAGGGCAAGGGGGCTAAGGTAAGGCTGACAGGGTGTTCAGAATTTGGGAGATGAGAAAGATAGACAGTAATTCTAGAAGGAATCTTGTTGGAGGGAGAGAAAGAGTGAGAGAGAGAGAGAGAGAAAATGTTGGTCAAAAAGAGCAGTTGGGTTAAAAAGGGCTAGATCTAATTACAACAATACGGTTTAAAGTCTGCTTTCAGAACCTGAGTGAATCCATTCTGCTCATATTCAAACACTTTCCAGCTTCTCTCCTGCTGTACTAGCTCTTTGTCCTCTTCATCTAGAAAATATTCTAGCCAAATGTTAAAATGACAAAAAGGTTCTAAGAAACATGAAACACCTTTTACTTGGGAAATTTATGGATAACTTAAGTAATTTTTCAGTTGGTTTCAACAAATATTGAATGAGTACTAAATGAGATCTGCCTTGTTAAGCATCATGACACTGAAGAACAACGGAGTTTCTCTCGCCAAGAACTTTATGAAAAGAGATGAAGGCATGGTCACACTGTGACGTGAAGAACTACACTAGTCTTACAATGGCAGCCGTCCGTCCTTTGATCCATACCTTCCAGTGATCTCAGAAGATGGTCATTAGTTTTTCTTGGAAAGATCAGAAAAAAGTTCATAGTGGACCAGAAATGTCTGAAAGTGAACCTTAGACATTCAGGGAAGGGGAAGAATTTCCTAACTAGACAAAAAACATAAACAAGGGAAGAGAGGGCCAAAAGTGCTGGGTGTTCTTAAGCGATGATATTGCCTGTGTATCTAATAGACTTGGTTGAGGAACCATTGGGAAAACTTGTCAATGATCCTTTCAATCACGGAATGCCAACTGTTGATCCTTTAACCTCGACCATCTAAGGAGAAGTAGATAAAACTAATGCAGCATTTAGACTATGCAGGCCATTTAGATTCCTGCCAAACTAGTAATCTCTAAAACCTATTGTCTGTGAAGATAGTCAGAGACAGTAAGTAAACAGGTGGGCATGTTCGCTATCAAATAAAGCTTCTGCTATAAAAACAATCAGGCATCTCACAAGCCTTTAGTTTGTTGACTCCTGTATGGTGCTAAGCTAGTATTTATATTAAAATCTGTTGCCCATGAGAGAAAAGAATTGATCTGATAGTAAAGAGTCTACATTTGGGTCAAAGATAACGTTTGTTCTTGTCTATTTGGTAAGCCCATCCATTGAAGCCTTTTAAAGGATTTTCGATTTTTTTCACCCAAACTTAAAACCAAATTTAATTGGCTCAAAGACTAATTTTCTTTTAAAAAACACACACACACACAATGACACACAACAGAATTTCATTGGGAAAAACATGTTAGGGATACAAGGAGGTGAGGGTTGGGAGCAAAAGGATGAGGATGGGCAGGGATGAAAATTGCAGGGCTGCAGGGGGAGCAGGTGGACAGGCTACTTTTCAAATCATAGTTTTGTTTTTTTGTTGGTTTTTAAAAATATTTTTATTTTATTTTATCATGTTGTGTGTGTGTACCATCAAATTGAATCTGATTGGTACAGGAGGAGATTGCCCCTCTTTCTCCAGCAGAGCATCTGGTGGAATCAAATCATTGTTTTACATACATTTCTGATTAAACAGCTTTGACAGAAGTAGGAAGTTTCCATTTTCATGTCTCCATTTCTCTTTTCTGTCTCACTGTTCTCTTCCGGTAAACCTAACAAATGCTCGGTGATTAAAGAGTCATTCCCAAATCCACCTCCCCACACTGCTCCCAGTCTCTCAGGTTAAAGATGTCCTAGATTTCCATTATGTTCACCTGATGTTTTCAACACTTCATTTCTTTTCTAAATTTGTACAAACAGAGGGGGGAAAGAGACCCTTTCTGGGAAAGAACAAGTAAGAACATTGAGTGACCGAGATCAATGTCATTTTCCCTAGAGCTCCTGGAGCAAAGCTTAGAAAATGCAGATAAGTGGCTTTGCTTTTCAGCAAGAGACTTGGGTTGTGTCTACACTGTACATCACCGCTGGGAACTTAGCTTTGATTTTTTTTTTTTCACACGCTCAAATAAATAGTTTGACTAATTTTCCCACTCAATTGACCTTTGTTAAAGCACAGTAGAGATGCAACCTGAATCACCTCTGAGACCATTGTCTTTGATCCACTGCTTTTGAACAAACAATAGCAAACAATTTAAGCTCTTAATTTATTCCATTTGTCTCCTGTGGACTTTCCAGCTCTCATTAAGCCAACTTGTTGGTATCTACCTAAAGGGAGAACAAAAACAAACAAACTGTAAATTTTCTAAACTGGGATCAATATGCAATTTTAATAAAATGTGAATCTTACCCAGGAGCAATATTGTGTTTTCAAATGTTATCTTGTTGTTGTTGTTAGATGCCATTGTGTAGTTGTGACAAATAGTGATCCTCGGCACAGCAGAATGAAATATTAACAGTCCAATGTCATCCTCACAACAAATTCTGATGGAGCCCATTGCTATAACCATTATCAATTCAGTTTGTTGAAGAACTTTTTTTTCTTTGACCCTCTATGTCTGAATTGTATGTGACAAAGTCTTATTAAGCTCACTACTGACGAGATTTGTGACTCCAAGTTTTCCAAGATATTTTTATCCTCTTGCAGTTCATGATGCATGCAATATTTTTCATCAATTGCTATTGTTTTTATGGGCCGTCAAATCACCTATGACTCATAGTGACCCCACGTACAGCAGCTTTAAAGCCTGCCCTGTCCTGAGGCAGTTTCACTAATTCTGACGCACCAACACCCATTACCCCAGTTACTGCATCAATACATCTCATCTGAGGTCTCCCTCTCCTGCTCCGTCCATCCACCCTTCCAAGCATGATGTCCTCCTCCAGGTCTCTCCTGGCCATATGCTCAAATTCTATGAGATGGAGCTTCAAAATCCTAACATCCAAGGAGAAACTTGGTTTCACCCTCTCCAAGACAGACCTATTTGTTCTTTTGTCAGTCCATGACTTCACTCTTTGACAGATCAAGACTCTTCTCCAGTACCACAATTCAAAGGCTTCAACTATTCTTCTGTGATCCGATCCATAGTCATTGTCCAGCTCCAAACAAAGTAACATATGCTCAAACAAAGTAACATTTTCCCTTTTGACTACATACAGGAAAAGGGAGCTCTGATGTCTTGGTCACTGTGGAGTTGTACTGTTGACTAAAAGGCCATGCCCCTCAGGAAAATCAAATTCACCAGCAGCTCTGTAGGAGAAAGATAGTCCCTTCCCACATGATTTACAGCCTTGGAAAACCCACTCCAGGATCAGCTGGGAGCCATTTTCAACTCGACAGTGGTAAGATTTTTGTCTTGATGTGCAAGAAATGAATTTTCTTAAAAGACCTTCATTGATTTGGGTGA
>NW_006399862.1:2847726-2849579 GCF_000299155.1 Elephantulus edwardii
TTGCATGTTCAATCAATCTCCGATTGTAAAATTTGGTAAAAATCTTTTCACCATTGACTTTTTGGAAGTAGATCAGGAGATCTCTCTTCTTAGTCTGTTTTAGTCTGGCAGGTCTGCTGGACATGAGGTGTTGGGGCCAGGAAGCAGATCAGAATTTCAGAGTTGTACCCTTTATCTGGGTACAAAGTATCTTTACCGTTAGATTTTCTTTTGTGGTGGTTGGGTTTTGCGGAGTCTGTTCCAACTCATAGAGACTCTTTATGTGGAAATGCTGCCTGATTCTACACCATCCTCACAATTCTTTAACCTGTTCTATGGAACGCCATTCATAAAAAGGGTCTTTTCAGCATCCCATGATTCACTTGATTCTCAGTGTGAGCTAATTTTCTTGAACTCTATCAAAGGTTGCTGATGTTCTGTGATGAGAAAACACATCTGTAGGGAACTGACCCCTTACAATGCAAATAACACCATTCACAATAAAGATTGTGAAGAGTTGTTGTAAAGTGTAACTGTGACATAATCATTAAATATCCACTGAGCACCTTCTACGTACATAAGGAGGAGAAGTACAAGATAGTCAGGGTCTCGCATACCAGGGAGCTTATACCTTAGTATAGAATGAATACGTTTCAAGACCTAGGACCATGTCGAACAGACCAGCTGCCCTGGGTTCTGACTCATGGTGACCCCCAGCAAGATCAAGGAGAACTGTGCTCCAAAGTGCTCCAAAGTGTTTGAAAAGCTAATGTTTTGGGAAGCAGAAAGCCAGATCTTTCTTCCGTCATACCTCTGCTTGAACTTGACCACAAACCTTTCTGTTAGCAGCCAAATATGTTAACAATTTTCATTGGTCAAGGATTCCTGGTAAATGTGCAGTAATATCATTATTACTACTATAAGTTTAATAGTAAGAGTCCTCTAATACTGTAATATGAAGAAGCACTCATATGATATACCTCCCTCTAGGTGGTCAATGCTACAAAATGAGCATATAGTTGTGTTGTTAATAGAAGAGGGGATGTGGCCAGAGACTGCAAACCTCTAGGCCTTCAGGTTTATGGGAAGGCTGAAATGCCAGAAAAGATCAACCTTTACATCTTCACTCTGCTGGCCAAATTCCCCTGGCTATTGTTTGTTTGTTTTCCTATCAGAAGGTTCTTTCCAAGTGTACGATCACTGAGTTTCTTGGAAGGAGCAGAGTAATTCCTTCCCACAACTCGGAGGACCCGTGTGGGTGAAGATGGAGCTTTGCCCTTTCCTGGACTACTGCCTTTCTTTCATTTGGCAAGGAGGTTCCGTTTACATTTCGGAGAATGATGGGAAGCAATGCTTAACCTTGATTCATATCCTTTTCTCTTAATGGCTGTAACAGGACAACTGAAATTTATATTGTCTGTTTTAAAAGAAACTTTTCTTGACCTAGACATGAAGTTAGCATTCCAATACGTCCCCAGCCTCTGAGCCATAAAATATTAAATGCCTAGAATTTGTCCCTTATGAGACAAAAGAAATGAGGTAACATTTTACGGGTAAATAATCAATAGTCTATTAAAAACACCCAACAGACAACTCTGTAACAAAATTCTAACTTGGAGAAGGATCTTTTCCTCAAAAAAACCTTAGTTTTATTTGGTCCTGCAGGTTGTTCCTTCTAGAGATGATGTCATTGTAGGATTGATTTTGGAAGTAGTATATTTATGAATAGGCGCTCTGGTGGCATAGTGAATTAAGCATTGGGTGGTTAGCCTACACGTTGAAAGTTCGAATTTCACTCCATCAGGATGGTGAAGAGATTGAGATTGTACACAGCTTTAGTTTGCTTGGCTCCACAGTCAACACACTTGGCACCA
>NW_006399862.1:2850054-2853382 GCF_000299155.1 Elephantulus edwardii
GAGCAGAGTTTAGGGCTTTTGTACATAGGGTCGCTATGAGTCGCAAGTGACTTGATGGCACATAACAACAACAACAACAGCTGTTCTATGAGAGGGAAATGAAACAATATACTTCCCAAGATTTACAGCCTTGGAAATCTTTTGGGACAACTGTAATGTGTGCTATAAAATCACTATGCATTGGAATAGACTCAAAGATGGTAGATTTGGTTTTGGTTTTTGTAATTAGAAATAAGCTCTGATGTTTGAGTGATTAAACAACTTGACTGCTAATCTAATGGTTGCAGGTTTGAGTCCACTAGCAGCAGCTTTATGGAGAAGCTGTGGAAGTCTGCTATCAGAGAAAACCTTACTGGGTGCTTTTACACTATCCTGTAAGGTCACCATGAGTTGGAATTGACCCAGAAACAGTGAGTTTGATTTGGTTTATATCCAAGAATAAAATAATGCAATGTACAATAACTCAACTTGATAAATTAGTTAATTGCAATAATGCTTGCCATATAGATCTTTCCCACCCAGACTTTTCAGATTTAGAAAAAATGTGCAATATTTATGTTTGCCATTTAAAAAATTTAGGGGGTTATTAATATTCAGAAACACACACTAATTCCCTTTGAGGGGACATAATTTATTGGCCTTGAAATAAACATTTGGTTTGGAACAGGACAGCTTAAACTGTGGCTCTTCCATTATTTGATACATGACTTTTAAAAAGTGATTTAAATTTGAGTTTTCTTATCTAAAAAATAGGAATAATAGCATCCATGCATTAGTATTATAATGAGATGTCCTTCCCAGTATATGAGAAAAGAGAGAAATTAGTCTTCATATAATGACTATCTGCTTAGCTATTAACCTTTCGCAATCATATTGCACCCCAGTGTGTGTCAGAGTAGAGTTTTGCTCCATATAATATATTGCTGTTATCAGGTGCCATTGAATTGGGTTTTACTCATAGTGACACCTTGAACAACAGATCTGAAACCTGACCTAATCTGTGCCATCCTGTGAAATCCCTAGCATAGTACAGACCATTGCTGCTGCCACTGTGCCAATCAACCTTGTTGAAGGTCTTCCTCTCTTTCATCTACCCTTCACCTTTGCAAGTATTTTGTCCATCTTCAAGAAAATATCTCCTAATCGCATATCTGAAGTATGAGAGATGAAGCTTTATTACCTTTGCATCCAAGAAGCACTCTGGCTGCACCTTCTCCAAGACATATATATTTGGGGTTTTTTTGGAAGTCAATGGGATATCCAGTACTCTTCTCCAAAACCACAACTCAAAAACATCAACTTCTTCTATTATCCTTATTCATCGTCCAGCTTTCAGATGCACAGTGAGTAAGTGAAAGACCATGGCCTGAATCAGTTACTCCTTAGTCCTCAGACTGACATCAATGATACTCAAAAGTTTGGAGAGGTCCCTGACTACAGACTGCATAGCATGTGCAATAGCTTCCATTTTAGAAGTTCTAAACCTTTTCCTGAGTTGTCTCTAGGCGGACACAAACTTCCAATCTTTTGGTTCAGTCTTAACCATTTTCACAATTCAGGGCTCTCAACTATTTAAGGAGCTTTGAGATAATAAAACAGTTATAACCTCTATTTCAGAGTTTATATTCTAGATTTAGGTTAGTGTCTGGGACTTTAAGATATATTTGTTTCTTAAATTCAGACAAGATTTTTACAATTGAACCCATAAGCATCATGATAAATGGAAAAAAGATTGAAGTTGTAAAGGATTTAATTTTTCTGAAATTCCGTCAACACCCGTGAAAGCAGCTGTCATGAAAATAAAAGATGTGCTGTATTGGGCAAATTTGCTGTCAAGAAGCACTTTTCAAGCATTAAAGAGTACTGCTGTTACTGTAAAGACAAAGGTGGGCTTTACCCACCAAGATATTTTCAGTTTCTTCATATACACGTAAAAGTTGGACAGTGAATAAGAAAGGCTAGGAAACAATTTGATGACTTTGAATGATGATGTTGATGAGGAGTATGAAATATGTCATGATTTGCCTAAAGAATAAGCAAATTTATCTTGAGATGAGTATAGCCTGAGAGTTACTTAGAAGCAAGGACGTTGAGAATTTGTCTTTAGAGTATTTGGGGCATGTTGTCAGGGTAGGCTCTAGTCTTTGGAAAATGGCATCATGTGGGGAAAAACAGAGGGTACAGAGAAAGAGAGAGACCTCTAACAGCATGTACTGACATGATGACCATAATAACGGGCTGGGGCATGGCAGAGGTTATGACGATGTGACAGGCAGATTTCCATCTGTTGTTCTTGGGATCACCAAGAGTAGTTATCAATTTAAAAGGACGTAACAACAGTAGCTCTATAGAACATACATCAGTGCAGGTAATATAGATAATAAATGAAGCCAGAGTTTTGGAATAAAATATCTGTGAGGTCTTAATAATTGTGTACCCTTGGTCAACTACTTAATTTTACCAAACCTCTCCTCCCCTCCCCTCCCCTCCCCTCTCCTCTTCTCTTCTCTCTCTCTCTCTCTCTCTCTCTCTCTATATATATATATATATATATACACACACACACACACATATATACACACACACACACACACACACACACACACACATTACCATATATAAAGCAAGCATTAAGGTTAATAGATTTCTATACCTTAGAATAGTGATTTAAGATTGTTAAATAGTATTCATGCTCTCCTTCATCATCATGATTTGGAACTGACCATCCAGTGGATTTTCAGGGGCTTTAAATCACATGGGAGGTGATTGCCCATCTTTTCCCCCTCAGAACAGCTGGTGGATTCAAACCACCTGCCTTTGGTTTGACAGTGTAACTCCTTACCCGCTAGGTCACCAGAGCTCCCTACTGAATATTAAGTACTTATAAACTATTATTGTTTACTGTGAAAATGGAACCAACCCATTGCTGACTCTCCAGTGAGTTTTCAATAAGCAATAAATCACATGGAACAAGATAGCCCATGTTATGAAGTCAAATAATAAAACATAATGTTAAAATTGTTATTCTTTAGTATTTTACCTCAAATGTTCTATCAGGTTATTTGAGTATACAAATATCTACTTACCCAGCAATATGTATTTAATTTTAAAGATGAATACTATCTCTCAAAGATTAGGCGATGTATCTGTGTGATCATTTCCCAGGCAAACTCATTATTTCTATTCTTGTTATGCGCCGTCAAAATACTTGTAACTCATAGTGACCCTGTGTGCAACAGCCCTAAACTCTGCTCTGTCCTGTGCCAACTGTCTCTGATACACCCTATCCCATTACTCCAGTCACGGACACTATTAATCTCATTGAGGG
>NW_006399862.1:2854049-2856476 GCF_000299155.1 Elephantulus edwardii
CATTGTGTGAATGTACCATAATTTCTCAATTCACTCATTTGTGGTTGGACATTTGGCCTGTTTCCATGTTCTTGGAATGGTGAATAATGCTGCTATGAATATTGGTGTACAAATCTCCATTTGTGCCTCAGTTCTTTTTTTTTCAGGGTGTATTCCAAGTACTGGAAAAGTTGGATCATATGGAATTTCTATTTTCAGCTTTTTTGAGGAAGTGCCAAACCAAATTGCCCTCCAGAATGGTTGCACCATTTTACAGTCCCACCAGCAATGTATAAGAAAGAGTTCCTTTCTCACCACATCCTCTCCGAGATCTATTACTTGCTTTCCTGTTACACTTTGCAATTCTCACTGGAGTGAAATGGTGCCTCATTGTGGATTTGATTTGTATCTCTCTTATTGCCATTGATTTGGTGCATTTCTTCATGTGTCTGTTTGCCCTTTGAATATCTTCCTCTGTGAAAATTCTTTCCATGGCTTTTGCCCATTTTGTAATTGGATTATCAGTCTTTTTCTTGTGGAGGTCCAGGAGTATTCTTTAAACTTCTTTTATAAGACCCTTGTCTGAGATGGTATTACCATGTTTGTTCCCAGTCTGTAGGTTTTCTTTTCACCCTGTTGTAAAAGAGGTTTCGATGCACACACATGGATTTCCTCTTTAGAAGATCCTATGAATCAAGTTTATCCTCTTTAGATTGTGCATTTCTGGTTGTATTTGGCAGTCTCTTTATACCTTGGACTAGTGCTTCAGGGCTTGATCCCAGTTTGTCTCTTATGAACATTATAGTTTGGGGCTTTACTCACAGGTCTGTGATCCACCTTGAGTTGATTTTTGTGCATGGTGTGAGATGTGGATCCTGTTTGAGTTTCCGCAGGTGGAAGTTCAGTTTTGCCAACACCATTTGTTGAAGAGGTTATCATTTTCCCATTTGATAGCTTTGATGTCCTTGTTGAATACCAGTTGACGATCGATAATTGGGTCTATTTCTGGGTTTTCAAGTCTGTTACATTGGTGTATGTTGCTATCATTGTACCAGTACTATGCTGTTTTGGTTACTACTGCTGTTTATTAGGTTTTGAGATCAGGGAATGATATCCCTCCAACCTCATTTTTGTTTCTCAGAAATATTTTACTTATTCAGCATCTCTTGCCTCTCCAAATAAATTTGATAGTTTCCTTTTCAATCTCCTTGAAAAAATGAATTTAGTATCTGGATTGGGATTGCATTGAACAGGTAGATTGCTTTTGGTAGGATTGGCATTTTTACAATATTGAGTCTTCCTATCTATGCACAGGGCACACTTTTCCATTTCTTTAAGTCTTTTATTGTGTCTTGCAGAAATGCTCTGTAGTTTTCTTTGTATATGTCTTTTATATCTCTAGTTAGGTTCATTCCCAAATATTTGTGGTTGGCTATTGTAAATGGTGTTGCTTTCTTGATTTCCTTCTCTGAGTTCTCTTTGTTACTATAGAGGAAGTCTATTGATTTTTGGATATTGATCTTATATCCTTCTATTCTACTCAAAAGAAAATCAACAAAGATGCAGAAGATCTAAAATATACAATCAGCCATCTCAAACTTGTGGACATATTCAGAGTACTGCACCCAACTAAAACTCAATTTACTTTCTTCTCAAGTGCACATGGTGCGCTCTCCAAAATTGAACGTATATTAGGACACAAAACAAACATCAACAAATTAAAAAACATTGAAATAATACAAAGTATTTTCCCAAACCATAATGCCATAAAACTAGAAACTAAACAAGAAGAGTAAAGCTTACAAAACCACCCATGTGAAAGTAAATGACTCCCTGCTAGATATTGATTGCATTATAAAAGAAATAAAGAATGAAATAAAAATGCTTCTTGAAACAAATGATAATGAAAATATAACTTACCAAAACCTCAATGACACAGCTAAGGCACTCCTCAAGAGCTAGTTCATAGCAATAGGTGCACACATAAAAAAAGGAAGAAATAAGAAGAATCAATGATCTAACTCAACACCTTCAGCAAATAGAAAAAGATGAACAATCTAATCCTACAACCTCTAGAAGAAAATTAATTGTAAGTGCAAGAACTGAAATCAATGAAATAGAAAGCAGAAAAACAGTTGAAACCATCAGTAAGACCAGGAGCTGGTTTTCAAAAGGGTCAATAAAATTGACAAACCACTAGCAAAGTTAACAAAAGGGGAAAAAAAGAAAGAAATAAAAGATACAGATAACTCGATTAAGAAATGACAGAGGTGACATCACAACAGAACCAGAGGAAATCAAATAGATAATATCAGAATACCACGAAAAGCTATACTATGATGATAAATTTGAAAACCTAGAGGAAGTTGACAAATTCCTTGGAACGCATTACCTGGCCAGATTGACGAGAACAAATATAGAACACTTGAACGGACCCATCACAAGAGA
>NW_006399862.1:2857734-2863419 GCF_000299155.1 Elephantulus edwardii
AAAAAAAATCTAAAAACATATAAGAAATCTGGTCCAGTATTCTTTCAACCAACTTTCAAGTTCAATTTTATTTCAGCCTAATACTTATAAACCAAGGGTGCCTTCAAAATTTTTAGTTCGTAAGTAAAAGTACTATCACATTTTCTAGAAGTCTATTTCCCTGTATTCTTTCCTTTGACTCAGAGTTCCAGAACATTAAGATTATAGCTTTTGGTCTAGGATTTTAACTTTATCCAAGCAGAGGGTGATTTTTCACCATATCAAACCTGGTATTTATCGTTTTTGGCAGTCTTAGACTGCAGATGAAATTTCCTGGAATTTTAAGAAAGCAAGCCTTTCATGTATAGAGCAGCCCTGATTTATAGTACCAGATCTTGGTGTTTAAATGATCCAGTGGGGAAATTAGGCTTAATTCATATTTTCTCCTAATTTTAAACCATATATAGTTAAAATAAACCTTTTAATTGAGGCAATAAATAAAAAAAAATTAAGATGTGATTATTTTCTATTACGCTATAATTAAAGGTATGAGGTATGAGTCTTCTTTTCCTTCTCTTAGTGTCTTTGATTTGGGCCCAAATCATAACATAAATAAATGATAAAAGATGTTTCTTTAACCATGAAAATCTTAGATATTCTTGTGAAATATGTAGGTAATTCCTAAAGCAATACATAAAACTCAGATTGTGACATACCTTCCAACAAGCTGTAAATGAACTCTCAGCCTAGTTTTGAAACAAGGCAGATTCCACTGGCATTCATCTCAATACTTTAGAGCTAGAGTGCCAACTTGTAGAAGTTGGCTTGTCATTTCATACACACAAATCCTTGGTCCACAAGACTTCACTGTCCCTTTCAATTTCCTCCCTCATGAAACCTTTTCTGAGCTACTTTGGATGCAAGATTCTTCTTTCTTGAGTACTATGCACACCTATTCCACTGAATGACATTAAATCAAGATGTGATTAGTACTCTTTTCTGCCGACTGATCCCAAATATTCCTCCTGCCTCAGCTTTGAACCCACTTGAGTGTTTCTTCTCCAGCCAACTTGCCTTATGCACACCGTACTAAGTGCACTTCATCCATTTGTAGCCTGCACCTTTGTATATGCCCTTCCCTTGTTTTGAAGGACCCTTTTTTATTCTTCTCTCACAGAGATCAGCTGAAACACTAGCTCTTCTGTGCAACTGTCTCAATGGTCTGCTCAAATTTTCCTTCCTTTCAATCATTCGTACTGTGAGTTACCTTTTCATGTGCCTACTTGTGTCGTTTTTAGTTCAACTGAAACCACTTAAAAGCAAATCTAACATTTCCACTTTGAAATTACACTAAAATATGACATCTTCTCTCCCCCCCCCAACCACTCTCCAAGAACTATTTTGTGCCAGGAATTCCTGAGTGGAGTAAACAGTTAATATACTCAATTGCTAATCTGAAGGTTGGAAGTTTGAGTCCCCTTATGGAGCTCTGGCATTCATTTCCACTCCCACCTACTCCATTCAACATCTATCTCCCCTATTCATCCCTTGATGTTATGGCCTCTGTGATGGCCTGGGCTTCTGTGATTCCGAACACCTCACGCTGCTGTCAGTGTCTTCTGCTGTGGGCAGTATCTCTTGAGTTTAGGAGTCCTGAACTTCTGCTCCAGGATTGACTTCTTGCGCCTTAGGTCCTCTTCCCATTTATTTATATTACACTGTAGTTACAATGCAATACTTTCCCAGGGAAGGGTGATGTAGCCTATGATTTGGTATGTAATGTTGTTTTCTTGACCCACGGGCTTCTGGGAGATGTAGTTGTTCATACCTGTGTGGTGTGGGGTCAGCTGAGTCACCTCCTGATGGGCATGTTGTATCCCCCACGCTGTGTCCTGCCAGCCCTGTGCCTTGTGCTCCAAAATTTTAAGGTGTCAGAATAAGATGCACCTGATACAGGCCATACATAGTCTTTGCAAGCACTTGCTATGCATCATAGAGCTGGATGATGACTAAGGATGATAGGAGGAGAATTGATGACTTTGAGATGTGGTGCTGGAGAAGAGTGTTGAGTATACCATGGACTGCTAGGAGAATAAATGAGTTCTTCCTGGTGAGAGTGAAGCCAGGCTGCTCCTTGGAGGCAAGAATTCTGAAACTTCACCTGACATGTTGGACATGTTGCAAGGTAGGATTAGTCCTTGGAGGGGGATGTCATGTTTGGGTAGGTGTGGTTCCTAAGTAAAAGTGCTATTACATTTTTTAGAAAAGTAATCAATTTCCTTGTGTTTTTTCCTTTGACTCAGAGTTCCAGAACATGAAGATTATAGCTTTTGGTCTAGGAGAGGAACACCCTTGAGATAGATTGACTCAGTGACTGGGATAATGGGGGTGGGTGTGTCAGAGACATTGGGACTGGCATAGGATAGAGCAGGGTTTAGGGCTGTTGTACATAGGGTCACTGCGAGTTTCAGTTCACTCAAGGACACATAGCAACAACAACAACAACATGAAGCACTGGTGGCTTAGTGCATGAAGTGTTGCATTCCTAACACAAAAGCTTGTCACTTTGATGGAGAAACATGGACAGTCTTCATCCAGATTTAACCCTTAGAAACCTAATTAAGGGTCCCTATGAGTGAGAATCAACTCAATGGAAATGTGTCTAGATTTAAAGGTATCCTCTGAGAAACTCTCGGTGATCTTCATTGAAAAATAGGTTCACGAAATCTATATGGAGCACTGTTGTACTTTGACATACAATGAGTTGCCAAGAGTCAGATTGACTCCAACGTAATGGGTTCTGTTTATTATGTGTCCATGATGCCTCTAGTCATTTGTCATGTGTGAAAGAATAAAAATGTACTGATTTTCAAAGTTGTAAGGATTGTTGACTTTGTTTCCATACTTGGCTGAATTTGGGGTTGATTTAGAAAATAAAAGTTGCATTTGAATTAGTTCCCTCTTATGTTGACCACATGTGTGTCAGAGCAGAACTGTGCTCCAAAGGGTTTTTAATGACCATCATCTTTCAGAAATAGATGACAAGACTTGTCTTCAGAGGCATCTTTAGGCAGATTCAAGCTGCCATTCTTTCACTTGGTAGCCAAGGACTTAAGCACTATCCACGGACTCAAGATAAGGACAGTTGTTATTATTACATAACTCTTGAGTCTGGATTCACTCAAATAAGTTTTAAAACTCCCAATACATACACACAACCATCAAAGTAAATTGTGACTCTTAAAAATTCCCCACTGGGTATCAGAGGCTGATCATATTTATGGGAGGAGACAGCCCATCTTTCTCCTATAACAGCTGATAAACTCAGAATTCTAAGCTTCAGATTAGCTGTCAGATATGTTATGCATGATGCCACCAGAACATCAGTTTATTAACTTATCCAATGAAGGTTTTGATTTACTTGACCTGACATGGGACCCATAATGTTGTTGTTGTGTACCATAGAGTCAGAACAGACCCATAGCTGACCCTCCAGCAGGTTTTCAGAGGCAGTGAATTGAAAGTGAGGAGATTGCCCATCTTTCTCCCCTGGAGAAACTGGTGGCCTTGAACAACATGCCTTCAGGACTGCAGTATAGTTTCTTGCCACTAGGTCACCAGATTTCCCTGTGTTATTGTTGTTGTTAGGTGCTGTCCAGTTGAAAACTACTCTAGTGACCCTATGGACAGCAGATCTTAACCCGTCCTATTCTACACCGTCTTCACACTTCCTGATACACTAGATAGAGCCCATTGTGGCAGTCATCGTGTCATTCCACTTGGCTTAGGGTCTTCCTTTCCTCTGTCAACCCTCCATCCTTCCAAGCATGATGCCCGTCTCCAAGAAATAGTTCCTCCTAGCAACATCCCTAAAGTATGTGAGTTGTAGTCTCCCTATCCCTGCCTCCAAAGAGCACTCTGTACCCTCTCCAAGACATAATTCTTTGTTCTTTTGACAGTCCGTGGGATGTTCAGTGCCCTGTTGGACATTAGTGCTGAAGATCCCTTGGACTGCTGAAAGAACAAACATATATGTCCAGGAGAAGGTGAAGTTAGGGTGCTCCTTGCAGGCAAAGATGACGATTTCTTCATCTCACATACTTTGGGCATGTTGCTAGGAGAGTTTATTCCTTGGGAGGGACATCATGCTTGGAAAAGTGGAGGAATGGTGGAAAAAAGGAACACCCTTGACCAGGTATGTTGACACGGTACCTGAGGCAATGCACTTCAGTTTACCAGAAATTGTGAGAATGGCATGGGATAGAACAGTATTCAGACCAGTTGTTTATAGATTGCTATGAGTTGTACTCAACTTGATACCTAACAAAAACAATAACTTACATGATTCTAATATGCAGCCAGTTTTGAAATCCATCCCTTAAGTAAGGAGTACCCGCTATTATCAAGTCAATTCCTACTTAAGGTAACCTTAAATTAGGATGCTAAGGTTGTAAATCTTTACAGGATAAGATAGCCCATCTTTCTTCTGTGTAGCAACTACTGGAGTCAAACTACCAACCTTTCAAATAGGAGTCCAATACACAATATGCTGTTACACCACCAGTACTCCTTTAAGTAAGGGTTGTTGTTGTTGTTGTTGTTATGTGCCGTCGAGTCGTTTGCGACTCATAGCGACCCTATGTACAACAGCCCTAAACCTTGCTCTATCCTGTGCCAATTGCACTGCCTCTGACACACCCATCCCGATTATCCCAGTCACTGAATCAATCCTGGGGCATATTTAGTATATGGTAGGCAAACATGCTTATCAAACTCTTCCCATGGCCCATTCACAGTGCTAGATAGAGGAGAGCAATGAGGAAGTCTTCTCATAATGTAGTTTATATAACAATAGAAAAGACAAGTTAAATATGTGTGACAGATATGATAGTGCCAAAGAGGTGAGGTGCAGAGTGTTGGAATAGAGGGAGGATCCTGGCCTAGCTGGGAGATGATGAGTAGGACCTGGTAAGTCTTCATTCACAAATTATGAGTCAGGAAGGGAAAAAAACAAACAAAAAAGGAAGATTCTCTCCCTTGACACGTAGTCTCAAAGTGTTGTCCATGAACCAGTAACACTGGTGTCACCTCTCAGAGGAGTTGCTAAAAATACAGCACACCAGTCCCCATCTCTGATCCACTAAGTACGTCTCCATATTACCAATATCCACAAGTGTATTCAATGTACATCCAAGTTTGAGAATTACAATCCTTGGCAATTCCCCAAAAGGAGCTGTTTATGAATTCCTCAGTCAGATCCTTGAAACTACTCTGCTTCCCGTCCTTCAGAGGCCTAATCTTATAAATATTCCTTTAACTCCATAAACAACTTTAGGAACTTGCCTATAAAACTATTTTCTGCTTAAACTTGCAAGATTCCTAATCTATTGTTCCCAAGAAAATAATTCTAATGCATGGGATTTTTCTTCCCAGAAATGTTGGGGGAAAATGATTAAACAAATTATATCTTGCAGTTTCAAATTAATCTTTTAATAAAATTTCAGTATTTCCCCACATGGTTATAAATATTATTTCTTTCCTTCATGATTCACACACCAATAATTTAAAACCTATTTTTGGATTGGTATTAACAATTTGTTACTTTTGTTTGGCTTGATGATTTTTCCATCTTTTATATATAGATATAGATAGATAGAGATAGAGATGATAGAGATAGAGATAGAGACAGAGAGAGTGTTATATATA
>NW_006399862.1:2864376-2868643 GCF_000299155.1 Elephantulus edwardii
TTGTTCAGTCTTTTGCAATTTCTTCAGTAGTTGCTTATGCTCCTCCACGTCATTGTTTTTCTTCTGGCTCCCTGTCTCTGGGATATTTGCTTTGTTTATAGTTTCCATTCTTTGTTCCATCATTTTCATCTGCTTTTCAGATAACTCCAGTGTCTTTTTTTCTAGTTCCCTGTCTCTAGAGAGACAGGCTTAATTTTTTGGCTTCCATTCTTTCTTCCATTACTTATACCTTCTTCTGTAGCTGTTCATATGACTCCACAACAATGAATTTTATCTGCTTCTCTGTCTCTGGGATATTCGTCGGAACTTCAATATGCTTTGCTTTTTTTTTTTTTTAATCAGAGGGCTTATTTTCTTTTTTCACAATATTTGAATCTGCCTGCTGCTTTCTTGACAGTATATGTTTTTCTTGGCATATTTATAGGTCATTTCTATTGTGTCTGCATAGGTTGTTCACAATTCTTTATTATGTTGTTGATCAGTCACAGACTTAAAGTGTTCCCTTTATGTGGGAGGGCAACTTACTGTACCAGCAGTCTTTCCTGGGCCTTTGCAATGGGAAAGCTCTCATTTCCTCAAGTCCTAAGCTTCTCTTTTGGCTCCAGTGCAGCCTTCCAGAAATCTCACCAGACTGCTGTCGTCCTCTTCTAATGTTTGGAATCATCCTTGTTGGGGTTGATGGGCACTGTAGCCAAAAGCCACCCTCCTCAGACAGGCAGTTGCTCTCTCTCTATCTGGTTTGGGGGCCAGGGAGCAGGGCTCTTTCTATTCTCATGCACTTTTGTGGGGATCTCTCCAGCCTGTGCCCACACTTTGTGATGCTTGGAATTGTCCTTTGCAGTGCTGATGATCATAACATTCAGAGACCAATTTCCCAGGGCAGGCAGTTGCATTCTCTCTCTCTGGTGTGAGGTAGAGGGAGTGTGCTTTATCTCTGAGGTCTGGCTACCTTCTCATTCTTCCCATGCCCTTCATTTTTGCAATATACTCTTGATTACACAAGCCAATTTTCTTTCTTGTGGACGAAATTCAGAAGGTTTTCAATATCAAGGAATGTGCTCTCTGAAAAACACAAGGTTTTTATTACGAGACCAGTCCTTGGAGAAGAACATCATGCTTGGGAGGGTGGAGGGACAGTGCAGGAGAGGAAGGCCCTCTGTGAGGTGGATTGATTCAGTGACTGGGATAATCAGGATGGGAGTGTCAGAGACAGTGCGATTGGCACAGGACAGAGCAGAGTTTAGGGCTGTTGTACAGCACATGACAACAACAACAACATTATGTATTATGTATTTATTATTTCACTTTCCACATTTATTATTTTAATAAGTGTCAAATATAATAAAATATCAAATACCTTCTATAACTATATAGGCTAAGATTATGACTCTTGAAACTGCACAATGGCTATATGAATGTGTGCAATAATAACAATATTGTATTTAAAATGTATACAGTACTATGTGCTATGCATTATTTTAAGCCGTTTCTTGATATTCATGCATTCAATCCTTAGAACAACACTATGAAGAAGACATGATCACTATTCTTCTTTTGAAGATGCAGAAGCTAAGTTATAGAGAAAGAAACAATATTGTGGCTACTTTTCCCTAATTGCCTTTATGAACAATCTAAAGTAACATTTGTGAAATTGAGGTATTAATATATAATGATGTAGGTGCTAATAATATGGATGGTCGAAGATGGGTAATTATTTTTGTTTACTGAAATTTGGCTAGAAGGCAAACACACAGACACAAGATATAAAAAGAACATTATCTTGAACTTTGAAATGTATTCAGTGGAAGACGGAAGTCTTATAGACTAGGACTTGATCGAGAAACTGCAATAAAATGGGGAACAAAGTAAACAAAAATCTCTGCCCCCATAGATTTGATATTGTGCTGGTAGAAGACCTAATTAAAAGAGCTAAATGAACAAACTCTATAATATATCAAATACTAAGAAGAATTAAGGACAAAGAAGGAAGCTCTGGTGGCCTAGTGTTAAGGAACTGTGCTGCCAACCAGAAAGTATACAGTTCAAATATATGACCTTCTCTGTGGGTGAAAGATGGACAATCCCTACCTGTGTAATTTTCACCTTTGAAAGCCATTTAGAGTGTCAACTATGGGTCCGTTCCAACTCAATGCTACAGAGCAACAACAAAACAAGGATTAAAAAGGAAATGAGGCAGCAAGATAAGAAATGTCCATAATGGGAAAAAGGGCTAGAATAGTAATCCATGAAAGGTCTTACTGAGCAGGTGACTTTTCAGTAAAGATCCAAAAGAAACGAAGGCTTTTGATCTGCAAGGAAATCTTTTCAGGCACGGGGGACCAGCATGTTCTAATGCCCTGAGATGTTAGCATGTCTAATAAGAAGAACAAGTGAGTATGAAAAGCAAGGGGGGGTTACAATGGCATGATTAAGGGTAAGAATGAAAAGATGAGGTAAGAGATCTAACACTTAAGGGAGAGAGGTGCACACTATGTAAGGAAATGGAGCCACAGCAGAACCTTACCAAGAACATTTCAGCTTATGAACACCTTGAGAATAGACTGAAGGAAAACAGGTCAGAGGAAACAAGCTTAGAAGGGCTATTTTAGTTGTTGTTGTTGTTGTTATGTGCTGTCTAGTCTCTTGCGACTCATAGCGACCCTATGTACAACAGCCCTAAACTCCGCTCTGTCCTGTGCCAATCGCATTGTCTCCGACACTCCCATCCCGATTATCCCAGTCATGGAATCAATCCACCTCATGGAAGGCCTTCCTCTCCTGCACCGTCCCTCCACCCTCCCAAGCATGATGTCCTTCTCCAAGGACCGGTCTCTCCTCACAACATGTCCAAAGTATGTCCAACTCTCTGATGCATAACAAGTGAATGGCTATTTTAGTAGATCAGGTAAAAACAAAATTGCTATCTTTGGTTCAGGATGGTAGCAATGGGAGTGGTTTGAAGTAATAGAGTATTATTACAGTCAATGAAATACACATTTGAGAATAATTGAGATTTTCAATTATCATTATTATGTAATATGATGTGGCACTGTCAAGTCAATTTTCAGCTCACAAAGACTTCACATGTAGACTTTATCATAGCCATTTTTAGCCTGGGCTTGTTATGGAAGTATACTGCCAAGTCTTTGTCCTATAAAGCCCCTGGGTGGGTTGGAACAGGCAGCCTTTTACTGCTGCTAGAGTGTTTACTCATTCATTGTTCCACCAGAATCCCTCAGTATTTGTTATGATAGTGCTGCCTGAGTAAATTAAAGAACAAAGAGTAACTATTATCACTGAGCAGAGTGACAGCATCTTGATGGGAGAGATGAATCCTAAGAATGCTTGTTGGTAGTTCTGGCAAGTCCCCAAGGCCCCCTACCAACAAAATGAAGCCGATTTAAAACTAAAGGAATTTTGATACCCTACTGAGCTATTGGCAAGAGGTTCAGAAATAAAAAGATTAAAAAACGGTACTATAAAGCTTTAGAAGAGTATTCTTTAAAAATATGCTAACTGACTCATGATCAAAGAAAAGCTTGGCAAATTCTATTGGAGTTAAATAAAAAGTCAAAAATAAAAAAGAGAAAGAGATCAAAGACTAGATTGGTTAAATAAGGTAAACCTATTCCTAGAATTTTTAACTGGCTATTTATAGAAACCTATTAAAAAATCAAGTAAAAATGAAAATAGAGTTTAGTATTTTCTTTCAGAGCATAAGCAAACACAATTTAAGAACCGAAAGAATTTGTATCCACAGGACACAACCCTGGGATAGTGAGAGATTCACAGCACTATTCTGATACCTCTGGCATTGTAAAGACAAACTATCTTACTAATGGAGTAAATTAAAGTTTCCAAAATGATCATTAGTGTTGCAAACATTTGAGCACCTACTGTGAGCCCAGTGTTACTTAATAATTTCAAAACTTCTGAGGGCTTTTCTTCTTTTCAACATATGAGATCAGTAAGTTTCAAATGTGGTAACATGATAAAATGCTCTTTTCTGTTCTTGGAAAGAATAAAGGAGATAATTGAATTCATTGTCCCTGACTCCAACCATGGGCTTAAGACCAGTTTAAGAATGAAGCTGGAGCAGTCAAGGTTTCCATCTGCTCTCCGTGGGATCTCCACGAGTCAGACGTGACTGGATGACATTTAATAACAACAAAACCAACTTCTACTCATTTGACCGATGAAAGAAATGGAGCACATAGAAGTGAAGCAATTTGGTCTTCTCCATTTACGTACTTTGGAGAGTGACTCT
>NW_006399862.1:2868743-2876440 GCF_000299155.1 Elephantulus edwardii
TATCTATCTATCTATCTATCTATCTATCTATCTATCTATCTATCTATCATCTGTCCTTCATGAAGCTCATATTATCTAATCTACATAAGAGGAGCTCTAGAAATCTAGTGGTAAGGAGTTGTGCTGACAACCCAAAGGTATGCAGTTTGAATCCACTAGCTGCTCTATGGGAGAATGATGGTCAATCTCCTCTTGTGATTTACAGCCTCTAAGGCTCACTGGAGGATGTGTTATGAATCAGTTCTGGTAGAACAGCACGTAACAACAAAAATATTGTTACCTAATGAAATACCCCAAACATGATGACTTAAAACAATAGCAAACACTTATCTCAGTTTCTGTGCTATTTGTTGTTATTTTATACTATCAAGTTGGTACTGTCTCATAACTGACCCTGTAAGTGGGTTTTCAGAAGCAGTAAATCATACAGAAGGGTATTTGTCCATTTTTCTCCCACAGAGTATCTGGTGGATTCAAACCACGATATCTTTGGGTTGAAAGGACAAATGCTAATCACTAAGCTACCAGGGCTCCTTCACCTTTTGGGTATTTCTTTCTTTTATTTTTTTAATTTTTTTGTGGGGGGTAATTCTTTCTTAAGATCTCTCAAGGAATAGTAAAGATGTTTGTCAAAGAACCACAATTATCTAAAGTCTAGACTTGATTGATTCCAGGAAGGTTCACATATTGCTCACAAAATGTTGCTTGTTGGCAGAAAGTCTTTGTTACTCATCCCTTGAACTTCTTCATTTGTTTACTTACATGTGCTCACACCTTGATAGCCAGCTTCCCTCAGAGAAAGTCATTCAGGAGAGCAAGAAAGAAATTGCAGTCTTACAAGATATTCTCCAAAGTCAGACACCATCATTCTTGCAATATACTCTTTTATTTAAAAAATTATAGTGATTTGCATACAAAATTTGTATTCAGTGTGTTTGATTTACACATATTTTGTTTTACACATTCCTCTATGGCTTGATTCAGTAACTGAGATGATAGGGGTAGGTGTTTCAGAGACAATAAGATTGGCAGAGAATAGAGCAGGGTTCAGAGCTGTTACATAGAGTCACTATGAGTCACAAGCAACTTGACAGCACAAAACAATAACAACTATTCACATTGTGTTTCATATGATCATTCCCACACATTGTGTTTCATAAAATTAATCACTGTTGATCCATGTCCACTATTACATGTCTTTTCAGGTCCCCACTGGATCTTTCCTAATTCCTTCACTCTCTCCCTCTGTCCACCAAACTCTGCCACCTCGTGATATCCCCCCTTTCTCCACCCTTGGCTCACCTCTTCCCTCCCTTTTCCCCTTTGAAATTTTGTACACATTTTACTAGAAATCCTTGTATTTTTTACAATAGTGGTCTTTTGCAGCATTTGTGTTTATGAGACTGAGCTAATTCACTCAACATAATGCTCTCAGCCTCACCCAGGTTATACGGTATCTTGGAAATAATTGCTGCACAGTATTCCATTGGATAAAGGTACCACAATTTCTCAATTCATTTGTTAGTTGATGGACATTTGGTCTGTTTCCACTTTCTTGCTACTGTGAATAATGCTGCTATAAACATATGTGTACAAATATCCCTTTGTATTTCAGTTCTATTTTCTTCAAAGTATATTCCTGAAAGTGGTAATATAGGATGTCTATGTTCATCTTTTTTGAGGAAATGTTGAATTGCCTTCCAGAGTTATTATACCATTTTACAGTCCCACCAAAAAGTTCTAATCTCGCCACATCAGCCCCAACATTTATTTCTTCTGTTTTGTTCAATTTTGTTAATACTACTGAATTGCATCCACTTCCTTAACAATATGCCTCTGGAAGCTCTATGAACTTTGATCTATGTTGATAGCTGTAAAGGGGCTTCAGGCCTTTTGTTCACTATGAGTCATGCTCGACTTGAAGGCAATCAACAACAACAACAACAACACTACTGAGGTGAGATGGTATCTCATTATGTTTTTTATTTGTATCTATCTGATTGCCAGTGATTGAGCATTTCTTCTTTTATCTGTTGACCATCCAAATATCTTCCTCTGAGAAAAAGTCTTTGCACGTCTTTTGTGCATTTTGTAATTGGGTTATCGGTCTTTTTCTGGTAGAGGCCTTGTAGTATTCTATAAACTTTCATTGAGACCCATGTCTGAGATGACATTGCTAAACGTTTTTCCCCCAGTCAACAGGTTTTCTTTCCACCATATTGGTAAAAGTTTTTGATGCATCCAGAGACTTAATCTTTAGAAGGTTCCATTTATTGATGTTATCCTCTCCAGGTTGTGTGTTTCTGGCTATATTATCAACCTCTATACAGGAATTGCATCCACTTCCTAAACAACATGCCTCATGAAACTCTAAGAACTTTGATAAATGTTGATAGCTGTAGAGGGGCTTCTGGCCTTTGTTCATAGAGTCACAATAAGTCATGCTCAACTCAAAGGCAATCAACAACAACAAAAAACAACAATTTGAGTACCATAGACAAGGCATTCTAAGTTTGATCCCATATTGTCTCTTAAGATCTTTATGGTTTGGGGCTTTATGCCTAGGTCTCTGACTCACTTTGAGTTAATGTTTTTATACGGTGTGAGATGTGAGCCCTCTTTCTGCATTCTGCAGCTTAAGTCCAGTTTTGTCAGCACCATTTCTTGAAGAGGTTGTAAATTCCCTGTTTGATAGGCTTTGTTTCCTTGTTGAACAACAGCTGACTCTAGATAGATGAGTTAATTTCTGGGTTCTACGCTCTGTTCCATTGGTCTATGTGTCTGTCATTGTACCAATGCCATGTTGTTTTTGTTATTAAAGATGCATAGTACATTTTTAGATTAGGGACTGCTATCCTTCTCACTTTATTTTTGGTTTTATAGAAGTGTTTTACTTATTCAGAATCTCTTTCCTTGACAGATAAATTTGTCCATTGCCTTTTCCACCTCTTTGAAAAAATGAGTTTGATACCTATATTGGGATTGCACTGAACATGTAGATTGTTTTTGGTAGGATTATCATTTTCCCTATATTTAGACTTCCTATCAAAGAACAGGGAATATTTTTTCCATTTATTTAGATCTCTCGCTCTCACAGTAGTGTTTCACAGTTCTCTTTATAAACGTCTTTTTTTTTCCTTCTCTATTTATGTTTACTCCCAAGCATATTTATGGTTGGCTATGGTAAATGGTATCACTTTCTTCATTTCCTCTTCTGTGTCTCTTTTGTTACAGAATAGAAATCACACTGAGTTTGTATATTGATTCTACTAAATTTATCTACTAAGACAAAGAGGTTTTTTGTAGAGTCCTTGGGTTTTCTGAGTACAATATCATATCAGTAAGTAGTGACAGTTTTTGCCAATCTTGATGCCTTTAATTTCCTTCTCTTGTAGTATTACCCTAGCAAGTACTTTCAATACAATATTGAAGAGGAGTAGTGATAGTAGGCATCCTTGTCTGGTCCCTGTTTGTAAGGGAAATGCATTTAGTCTTTCCCATTGAGAATGGTGTTAGCTCTTGGGTTTGCATAAATTCTTTCCACTATGTTGAGGAAATTACCTTCTATTCCTGTTTTACTAAATGTTTTAATTAGTAAGGGGTGTTGAATTTTATTCAATACCTTTTCTGCAACATGTGACAGCTTCATTGTTTCTTGTTATTTGCTTTGTTAATGTGTTTAATTACATTGATTGTTTTTCTTATGTTGAACTATCAATGCATATCTGTTATGAATCCCACTTGGTCATAATGAATTATTTATTTTCATGTGTTATTGGATTCTATTGGTCAGGATTTTGTTAAGGATTTTTGCATCTATATTCATGACAGATATTGCTTTGTAGTTTTCTTTGTTGGTAATGTCTATTAATTTGCTAGTAATTGATTGAGTATTAGGGTTAAAGTTGCTTCATACTTCATAGAATGACCCTGAGAGTATTCCTTTTAAAAATATTGTAATAATGTAAATATAATTGGTGGTAGATTTTCTCTGAATGTTAGGTAGCATTCAGCCCAAAGTCATATGGGTCAGGCCTGTGTGTGTGTGTGTGTGTGTGTGTGAGAGAGAGAGAGAGAGAGTCTTTCTATGATCTGCTCAATTTCTTCTTTGTTTTCCCCAATTTCTTCTTTAGTTATGATTCTATTCATATGTTCTCCATATTTCTATGTCAATCTGTGTAGGATGTAAGTTTTAAGGAATTTGTTCATTTCCTCTGAATACATCCACAGGATCAAGTTGGTTGATTGTATTTACCTCATTCATATCTTTGTTAAGTTTCTTTCCAGTTAACTTATTCTTCGGTGAGAGTGGTGTGTAAAAGTCTTCTATCACTTTTGTGGTGCTATTTCCTTCTTCAAGTATGTTGACTGTTGTTTTACGTATCTGGCAGGTCTATCAATTGTTGCATGGATGTTGATCAATGTTATGTCTTCTTGCTCTATTATCCTTTTAATTATTATTTAGTGCTCTTCTTTATTACTTATGGAGGTTTTATCCTGAAGCATATTTTATCAGAGATTAGTACTGCCACTTACACTTTTTTATAGGTGTTATTTGCTGGGTGTATTTTTTCTAGTCTTTGATTTTTAATCTATCAATTTCCTCATTTCTTAGACATGTCTCTTGTAGGCAACATATTACTAGGTTTTGGCTTTTAATCCATTCTGCTACTCTTTTTCTTTTATTTGGTGCATTTAATCCATTCATATTAAGTGTTGTTATTGACATGCCAGGTTTTATCAGTGCCATTTTGCTATGTTTCTGGTTACTATAGTCTATGCACTTTCCTTTGGTGTCACTCTGTGAAGTACTTTCCTTATTTTTCTTATAGGGTTGGTCTTGTTTTCACAAATTCCTTTAGTTCCTGTTTTTAAGCAAACGACCTAATTTCTTCTTCATATTTAATGGACAGCTTTGCTGGGTACACTATCCTCAGCTGATAATTTCTTTGACCTCTCAGTATATGTCATCTCATTCTCTTCTTGATAAAATGGTTTCTGTTGAGACGTCAGAACTTAGTTTGTTTCTCCTTTATAAGTGATTATTGTTTTTTTTTTCCTGCATTGCTTGTAGTATTCTATTCTTACTTTTGATTTTGGAGAATTTGATGATGATATGTCTTGGTGGGGTTTTTGTTTGTTGGGTTTTTTGTTGTGGGTTTTGGTGTTGTTGTTTTTTTGTTTGTTTGTTTGTTTGTTTTGTCATCTAATCAGTTTGGGCTCCAGTGACCTTTTTGAATGTGGATTTCATTTTATACAGTCAATGATTTACTCATTGCAAAAACCTTTATAAGAGGCATAAAAGGTTACTATACATGTGGACCTCATCTGATGATTTGCACAGGAATCATACTGACTATATCTATGGGGGGGAATCTTAGGATAACCTCAAAATTTACTGTGAAAACTAGGCCAGGTACTGATTGTAAAACAGACCATCAACTACTTGTAAGCAAGTTTAAACTGAAGTTGTGTCTGTAGTTGTTGTTAAGTGCCATGGAGTCGCAGGTGACTCATAGCGACCCTATGAAGGAGAGTCCTCAACGCTTTGGTGTCTTTCATCCTCTCTCCAGGTTCATATGATTTCCGGAGGCAAGCTATTATGGAAGTGGATGCCACTCCTCCTTCCAAGCTTGTTTTAATCGTGGAGCTCCACCCCACTCTCTGTTTGCATTGGGTAGCCAACCATTAACACATTTGACACATCAGTGTCACAGTGTTCAGCCTCACAGCAACCAAAAGTGACCGCGGTATGGCAACTTGTACACCATGGCTATACAACCTACAGGAAGGTCTGACATAAAATGAAATCAAATCCACAAGAACCAAAATTTGACCTTTAATGTATCCAACTTAATTAAGAAACCATCTCAGGAACAGGTTTGAGCCCTTGGACACTAATGTATGAATGTCAGATGAGTTGTGAAAGGATATAAATATTATCTATGAAGAATACAAAAGGTGACAGCAAAGACAAAGAAGGAAGAAAAAAGATGGAGATGGATGTTGGAAGAGATTCTTAATATTGCACTAGGGCATTGAGAAGCCAAAGCAAAGGGAAGAAATGAAGAAGTTAAGCAGCTGAATAGAAGATTTGAAAGGGCAGCTTGGGAATACAAAGCAAAATATTCAAATACAATGTGCAAAAAGCTGAAGTTTGAAAATCAAAAGAGACAAACTTCCTCTGCATTTCTTAAGCTGAAGGAACTAAGGAACAAATTCAAGCCTCCATTTGCAATATTTAATAATGCAATGGGTAAAATACTGAATGGTCCAAGAAGCATCAAAAGAAGATGGAATAAGGGAACAGTCATTGTACCAAAAAGAATTGTCTGACCCAGAAGAATTTCATGAAATACTAATGTTCAAGAGACAATAGTGATTAATAAAGAAGTTCAAGGTGCTCAGAAGGTACTGGCAAATATCAAGGCCCCAGGAATTGATGGAATACAAATGAACATATTTCAACAAACAGATGCAGCCCTGGAAAGGCTCACAAGGCTGTGCCAAGAAGTCTGGAAGACAACCACCTAGGTAACTGACTGGAAGAGATCCATATTGATTGTCATTCCCAAAGAAGGGGATGCAACAGCATGTGAAAACAATCAAATGACATCACTAATATCACACACAAGCAAAATCCTGCTGTAGATTATACAAAAATGACTGGAACAGGCCATCAGCTGAGAATTACCAGAAATTCAAGCTTGGTTTAGAAGAGGCTGTAGCACTAGGGACATCACGGTCAATGTCAGACGGATCTTGGCTGAAAGCAAAGAGTACCAGAAGACCGTCTATCTGTGTTTTATTGACTATGCAAAAGCATTTGACTGTGTGGATGAAACAAATTGTGGCTAATCTTGAAAAGAATAGGAATCCCAGCACACTTGATTGTGCTAATGCAAAACCTACACTAGGATCAGAAGGCAGTCTTCAGAACAGAACAATAAAACACTTCTGATTCAAAATCAAGAAAGTGTGTCAGGAATGTCTCTTGTCTCCATATCTTTCAATATGTATACAGAACAGAAGATTCTGGAAGCTGGATTTTATGAGAAGGAATGTGGCAATAGGATTGGAAGAAACTCATCAAAAATTTGTCATATGCAGATGACACAACCTTGCTTGCTAAAACAGAGGAAGGCTTGATGCATTTGTTACAAAAGGTCAAGGATTAATCTGTTATACGGATTGAAGATCAACATCAAGAAAAAAATTAATTTCTCACCACTGGGCTAATTTTCAGCACCATGATAGATGGAGAAGAAATTGAGATTGTTAAAAATGTCACCTTGCTTCCACAATCAACATTCTTTGCACCAGAAATCAGGGAATAAAAAATGAATTGCAAAAGGAAAATCTCCTGTCAGAGACCTCTTGAGAGTGCTAAAGAGCAATGATATAAGTCTAGACACTAAGGTGTGCCTGACCCAGGTCATAGTCTTTCTAATCACTTCCTATGTATCAGAGAGCTGGATAATGATCAAAGGGGAGAGAAGAATTACTGATGCCTTCGAGTTGTCATGCTGGAGAGGAGTATTGAAAATATATATATATCCCTGTACTGCCAAGAGAATTAACAAATCTGTCCTGGAGAGGTTGAAATTGACATGCTTCTTGTTGACAAGGATTTTGAGGCTGTTTCTCACACTCTTTGGGCTTGTGTCCAGGAAGGACAAGTCCTTGGAGAAGGACAT
>NW_006399862.1:2883455-2901195 GCF_000299155.1 Elephantulus edwardii
CAAAAGCATCCACTCTCCTTCTGTCCCTTTCTTAATAAATTATATTACCTTTACTTTCACCTTAAAAAAAAAAAGAAGTGAAGCAATGTGTTTCATGTCACATAGTTTCTTTCAGTGTTGGAATTGATAAGCAGAGAGAATTTTTACTATTTATGCTTCTGTCTCATCTTAATATACTACATCTGTTGCCACTGAGTTGATTCTGACTCATAGTGACTCCATTGAACAGAGGGAAGTGGATAAAATTTGCACTGGTGAAGAACTGATACATTAGAATTATGATGCTACCAACAACTATTAAATGTGTCATGAACAGTCAGAAGAATGAATTAAATCAATCTGCTGCAAAAGACCTCCTTAAAGTCTGAAAAAACAAAAAGTATCACTTTGAGGATAATGTGCGAATGATCAAGGCTACTGTACTTTCAGCCACTCACTGAATCATTTAATCCTTCACTACGATCATTACATTTTCACATATTTGAAAGCTAGACAATGAACAAGGAAGACTAAAGAATTAATGCCTTCAAATTATAGTGTTCTGAATATGAAATATATTCTAGACTGCCAGAAAAACAAATAAATCTGTCTTGAACAAAGTGCAGACAGAATGCTACTGAAGAGTGAGAATGGTGATAGTTCATCCTGTGGACCTTCAGAATGTTATCAGAATGGACTAGGCCCTGGAAAAGGACATTGGACTTCACAAAGCAGAGGGTCAATTAAAAAGAAAAGTCACCGACGTATGTATAGACATGGTGCCTTCAACAAAAGGTTCAAACATAGCATCACTTGTGAAACCAGTATAGGATCCAGCTTTGTTGTTGCAACTCTGTGATGCTTAACAATAACAATCTTTACAGAAGCTGATTGCCACCTATTTCTCTCTTTAACTAGCTGATGACTGTATCACCAGGAAACTTTCAGTAGAAGATAGAGTTAATCCTAGCAACTAATGTGGGGAGTTTTGTTTTTTAACTGGGGCCTTGTTTTTTTGCCAAGTCCTTCAAAGCAGCTTGAACATCCTCTATCACCACAGGCTCTTGAGCATATGTTGTTTCAAGAAATTCTTCTGTGTCATCGGTTCTTTTTAGTATAGTGTCTCTGTGTAGTCCTTCCATCTTCTTTTGATACTTTCTGAGTAATTTAGCATCCTGCCCATAACATCCTTAAGTATTACAGCTCTAGGCTTGAATCTAAGAGGCTGTGTTCTATGAGGAGGAATGTGGTATCAGGATTGGAGGAAGACTCACCAATAATCTGCATTATGCAGATGACACAACCTTGCTAACCAACACTGAGGAGGACTTGAGACACTTGTTGCAGAAGCTCAAGGACTGCAGCCTTCTATATGGATTGAGGCTCAATATCAAGAAAACAAAGATTCTCGCCATTGGGCCAATTGGCAACATCATGATAGATGGTGAAGAGATTGAGATTGTTCACAGCTTCAGCTTGCTTGCCTTCATAATCAACTCTCGATATCAGCAGCCAGGAAATCAGAGGATGAATTATATTGGGAAAATCTCTTGTCATAAACTTCTGCAGAGTACGAAAAAGCAACAGTGTCAGTGTAGAGAGTAAGGAGTGTCTGATCCAGGCCCCATGGTCTTTGCAATTACCCGCTACTCATCAGAGAGCTGGACAATGACTAAGGATAATAGAAGAAGAATTAATGCCTTTGAGCTGTGGTGCTGGAGAAGGATACTGCATACACCATGGACTGCTAGGAGAACAAATAGGTTCATCCTGGAGAATGTGAAACAAGGCTACTTTGGAGGCAAGGATTTTGAAGCTTCCTCTGACATACTTTGCTCATGTTGCAAGGAGAAATCAGTCCTTGGAGAGGAACATTATGCTTAGCAAAATGGAGGGATAATGCAAAATAAGATGACTCTGGATGAGATGAATTGACTCAGTGATTGGGGTAATGGGGTAGGTGTGTCAGAGACAATGAGATTGGCTCAACATAGAGCAAGGTTCAGGGCTGTTGTACTTAGGGTCGCTGTGAGTCACAAACAACTTGGTGGCACATAATGACAACAACAACAAGGACATTTGCAATGAATAAATCATTGATCATACAAAATCAATCATTTTATTTCTGGCCTCCTTTCTGCCACCAGGTGACTACCCTTTCTTCATTGTTTCTAACTTTTTGTTCCAGTCGCAAATTATCATTAACACACTTGATTGCATGTTCGATCAGTTTCGGACTGCAAAATTTTACAAAAGTCAAGGATCTCTCCTAATTATTAAGGAGCAATGATGGGAATTTGAGGACTAAGGTGTGCCTGAATCAGGAAAATGTCTTTTCAGTCACTTGCTGTGGATCTGAGAACCAGGCAATGAATAAAAAATTGATACCTTGGAAATGTGGTATTGAAGAAGAGTACTGAAGTGTCAAAAGTACAGACAGATATGTCTTGGAGAAGGTGTAGCCGGAGTCCAGAGTGCTCCTTGGAGGCAAAAATGACAAACCTACATCATTCTTGGAATGATGGAGGAACAGTGAAAGAGAGGAAAACATTTAGCCAGGTGAACTAACACAGTAACTCCAGCAATGGGCCCAAGGATGTCAACAACAATAAGGAAAATTTACATGCAGAGCCCTAGTCAGGATTCTTAAAGACTCTAGAGCACCAATTTCAGGACGGGGAGAAGGAAGTCTTATAAACACAGTTCCCTAACACGGAAGCTCTGGTGACTTAGTGGTAAGATATTGAGCTACCAACTCAAAGATATGTAATTCGAATCCACCAGCTGCTCTGTAGGACTACGATGGACCATCTTCTCCCATACAATTTACTATCTCTGAAAACCCACTGGTGGGTCAGCTATGGGTCAGTTCTGACTCACTGGTATGTAAGAATAACAACACTAGTGAAGTAACAGGAACTCTGGTACAATAATGTATAATATGTTGGACTGATGATTCAAAGGTCAGTGGTTTGAATATTCCCACTGATTTTAGAAAGATAGACAATCTCTTTCTTACTACCAAATCCTGATAAATAAATTCCATGAATTGGAATCACATAAAGGCAGTCAGTTTTGATGATCATTGAAATAGCAAAACATTTACTAAAAAAGGGAGGGAGGAGTTATTATAGAGTTAATATCAACTCGTAAAATTTACTTGTGTCAGAGCAAAACTGTGTAGAGTTTTCAGTGGTTGATATTTTGAAAATGGATTTCCATGTGTTTCTTCAATACACTTGTGGGTGAATTCAAATCTCCATCTTTCTTCTTAGCATTGGAGCACAGTAACTTTTTATACCACCCAAGGACTTCAGAACATGCATAGACAGTTTCTTTTCCACTGTAAGTACATAGCAACAATTTTATTTTCCATGGAATTTTAGTTTTACTACAATTTGGCCAGCAATAAATTATAAGACTTTGAACCTTGTTCAGTGTGCAAGCACGTTCACTTAATAGTTTGGTATAAACTAGTTGCATGACCGCCTTTAAGTATATTGCAAGAATGAAACTGACTAATAGTCTACAGCAATCACCTTCTTCCTTCTGTCCAGTCATGTATGAGTAATCATTTACTGACAACCAAGCAACTCTAAGGGAGCCCTTTTCCAGGTGAATTTTTTAAAAGTCAGAGTCATATTTTATGTGTTGTGCAGCCTCAGCTTATTCCCTATCAAAAGAAAAATGGATGCACTAGTGGGAGAAATGTTATTAACTTGAGTACACTTACATGTATGCACGCACAAGTATATATAACCCAGAATTTGGCTGCCTACCTCCTCTTGGTCTGAATAGTCAGAGCCAGAACTAGGATGAGGAGTTATTGTTGTTATGTGCCACTGAGTCACTTGTGATTCAGAATGACCCTATGTACAATAGCTCTGAACGCTGCCCTATCTTGAACCAATCTTACTGTCTCCAACACATCTACTCTCATTTCCCCAGTTACTGACTGAATCCATCTCATTCAAGGTCTTCCTTTCCCATGCTGACCCTCTACTCTTCTAAGCATGACATCTTCTTCCAAGAACTTGTCCCTCCTGGCAACCTGCCCAAAGTATGTGAGACAGAGATTCAAACTTCTCACCTCCAAGGAGCATCTTGATTTCACCATCTTCTAGACAGACCTGTTTGTTTGCTTGACAGTCCATAATATATTCAATACTATTTTCCAGAAGCACAGCTCAAAGACCTTCATTTTTTCAACATCCTTAGTCATTGTTCAGCTCTCTGATTCATAGAAAGCAATTGCAAAGACCTTGGCTTGGATCAGGCACACCTTAGCCTCTAGACTGATATCATTGCTCTTCAGTACTCTGGAAAAGTCCCTGACAGCAGATTTTCTCAATGCAGTTAATCTTCTGATTTTCTGATGCCTGATGTCATGAGTGTTGATTGTCAAACCAAGCAAGCTGAAAGTGGGGTACAAACTTAGGGAGAAGTTAAATAGCTCCACAACCAGGCTAAAGGACAAGTAACATTGATGCTCGAAGTCACAGGGAGTCTGAAGCAAAAAAGAAAATTAGTAACTCTGATTCGTCCTGGTTTTGTTTTAACTAGTGATATTTTCTACATTATAGACTTTTTTGCATTCATATTTTTTATAGAAGTACTATAAAATGGGCTCTAATGTGTCAGGAAGTGTGAGGATGGCACAGGGTAAGACAGGGTTCAAATCTGTTGTTCTTAGGGTCACTAAGAGTTGTACTTGACTCAATGGCACCTAACAACAACAGCAACTATTCTGGAAAATGTATTATTTATTCTCATTAGTGGTTTGTTTGATATCCCTTTATATTTGTCCTTCTCCCCTCATCAACCTCACTCCAATATGAGTCTTGCCTGGAAAAATCTGGTTATATCAGTTTAATGCAAGAAATATTCAAGAATTCTGAGATTCACTGCTTCAATTCTATCACTCCACTCCCTCATTAAACAATAAGAATGACGTGACCCTGATGGTCATGGGGGTTGTTGAAGGGCCACGGATAAGTTAAGAAGAAAAAGAATGACTTTTTAAATTTATCGGTATGGAAATCTACAGCTTATTAAGAACCTTGAGAGCCAGAAAATGCACTGATGATTCAAAGTTGCATATTATATGTTTATTCAAGAAGACATCTGAAAAAAAATAAGAAAAAAAGAAGACATCTGATGGACAAGGAGCTACTTTCCAGCACAGTCCACTCTAAGTGGGATGTAGGATCATGATCTTTCTCGCTGGGTACATTTGGAGTATTCCTTCAGGAATTCTCACACGTTGTCTTGTTTTGAGTCCCTTGAGCTATTATTTAACAAGACTGAACTCTCTCATATGCTACTAAACTTTTATAAAATTTGGAGAAAAATAAATACAAGTATCTTCTCAGAGCAAGCAATTTTATTTTTTGGACCTTTATCCTAAGGGTCTACCTATTACACGTCATGTGGGGAACTTAAGTCACTTTGAAACAAGAACAAAGACTTTAGTAGCACTGACTATTATAATTCTGCACTTACATTGGTTTCTCAGAACAGGAGAATTGCTTTATCTTTTCAGCCCTAGCTAATCATCTGGATCTTCTGATGAAGTTTAAATGATATGAAGGTTTACAATCAACATTTCAGGGACTCCCCCTCCTTTGCATCTGAGGTAGCACAACTTTGTGATTTTTAGTTTTTTTCCCCCATGAGATTGGGAGGTAGAGTTCAAAGTCACTGTAGTTCTACAACTCAGCTGAATAGGATTAAGAATGAAAAACTGCTGAATCAAATTTACTCATACAAGGTAAATCACTTCTCGAAATCAGTACAAAAGTATCCCCTGGAATCACAGTCTGTGTTACACTGTGAATGAATTATTTGAGAGTTATCTCTTTTTATTGCCTAAATTTCTTGTGAGATAGAGAATTTTAATGAAATATGGTGTTACTCCAAAACAGTAGGTATTCTGGAAGCTGAGACCTTTTGGTGACCTTTCTGGAACAGTCAGGGAAAATACCTATTTATCTTGCCAAAAACTAAGGGTAATGCTAATAAGTAAATATAATTTTATTTTAGCCAATGCTATCTTATTGTTATTGATTGCCTTCCACTTGAGCATGACCCATAACGACCCTATGAACAAAAGGCCTGAAGCCCCACTACAATTATCAACATTTATCAAAGTTCATAGAGTTTCCTTAGGCATGTTGTTTAGGAAGTGCATGTCACTGAGACCTCATGAAAATTTGACAATAAAGAAAGTAAATATATTAGTGTGCTTACTTGCAGAAGTGACCTGTTCATGGTGTTTTAATGGCACTGTTATTAATTAAATTTAATAAGAGCTACTGCAACATTATTCTCTATGAAATATGCGACCAGTAAGCACTTCACGTTAACCAGATTGAAATAATTGCACTTAGTTTATTAGCATATTGATTTACCTGAAGGAGAAGACATCTTTACAATTATTATTTTAGAATGAACATTCATTGGCTTAATGAAATTTTATTGTACCTGATTAACTGTTGATTTCATATACGAAAGCAGACATCTGCAAGAAAGGAGAAAGCATGTGTGTGTGGTCTTGATGGTTGTTTATTTGGGCAGAATCAGAAGTCATTTTGAGTACAGCTGAATTCTTGTTTTTAAACTATTTTCCATTTATAAACTCAAAGTAACTCTGAGAAAGTACCTTCAGATTTCTTATGTTCATCTGGAAAGTGGCGTAATTTTATTTAAGCAAAGATGCCATGTGATTGAAATGCATGTTGTTAACGGAGATTAATTTCAATCTGAAAATCCATTTTATTAATGATAAAGGATTCTGGTGGTACAATGTTTTAAGTGCACACTGTTGAGTAGTTGGTAATCCAAACCTTGAAGCTTCTCTGTGAGAGAGAAGACCCAAAGGTTTGCTTCTGTAAGAATTTTAGCCTCAGAAAACCTCTGGAGCATTGCTTCTTATCAGAAACAAACATACAGGTTTGTTACATTTCAGAATTGACTCAATGACAATACCCACCTATTTATGAGAGATTATTATCTACTAAATACCACTTTGAATATGGTTTAAATCTTAATGCTAAGAAAACAAACAAACACTCTTATGCTAGATGGAGAAAAGATTGAAACTGTCAACAACAGCCTGTTACTTAGATTCATAATCAACACCCTTGATACCAGCAGGTAAGAGATTAGGCAATATATTGCACTGGAAATGTCTGCGGTCGGGAAACTCTCAAAATTATTGAGCAGTTAGGATGTCAGTTTGAGGATGAGGGTATAACTGATTTAGGCCATGATCTTTTCAGTCACTTGGTATGTATCTAAGAGGTGGACAAAGAGTAAGATGACAGAAGAAGAATTGATACTTTTGACCAATGGCGTTGAAGGAGAGTACTGAATATTCCATGGACTGCCATAAGAACAAAGATGTTTTGGAGAAGATGGAGCCAAAGTATGCCTCTTGATTGAAAACACGATAAAGGTCCGTCTCATATACTTTGGGCTTGTTGCTAGGAGAGGCTATTCCTTGGAGAGGGACAGCAAAAGAGAGGAAGATCTTCAACCAGATGGATTGACACAGTGGTTGCAACAACGGATTCTTTGAGTCAGAGATTGTGAGGATGGCACAGGATAGGACAGGGTTCAGATCTGTTCTTCGTAGGGTTGCTATGAGTCAACTTGATGGCACCTAATTAAACAACTAATACTGCTACTTGTCCTCAAGCTGGTTCCAACCTATAGTAGAACTGTCTCTAGTGTTTCTAGGATTGGAGATGCTTATGAGAGCAAACAACCTTACCTTTCTCCTGTGAAGTAGCTGTTGGATTCAAATCATAAATCTTGATATTAACGATCAATCATATTCATGACTATGCCACCAGGACTCCTTAACACCATGCTTGTGGTTATTAGGTGCCGTCAAGTCAACTGTGACTCCTAGTGACCCTATGAACAGTGGATTTGAACCTTGCCTTGTCCTACGCATACTTTTCACAATCTCTGGCATGCTCAAGTTAATTGTTAACAGTCCCTTTGTCAAGTAGTCTTAGAAAGTGTTTGGATTTCTTTCTATGATCTCTACCTTTCCCAGTATAATGTCTTTTTTCCAAGGACTGGCCTCTTCTGAAAATATATTGAAAGTGTGTAAGATGAACTTTCACCATCTTTGCCTCTAAGAAGCACCTTGCCCACAGTTCCTCCACAGTAGACTTGGATGTTCTTTTGGCAATTCTTAGGATTGACAATAACAATGTACTGTTGTTGTTGTTGTTAAGTGCCGTCGAGTCATAGGCGACTTATAGAGACCCTATAAACGAAAGTCCTCGACACTTGCATGACTTTCATCCTTTCTCCAGGTTCATAGGGTTTCTGGGGGCAAGCTATTATGGAAGTGGATGCCACTCCTGTTTCCAAGCTTGTTTCAACCAGGGAGCACCACCAAACACTCTACACCACTATTGCATTTAACAAGTCAGTGTCACAGTGTTCAGATTCACAGTGACCACAAGTTACCTCTGTACGGTGAGTGGACTCACCAAGACTATATGACCTAGAAGAATGTTTCACAAAAAAAATTAAAGACAGGTCTTACGGCTGCAGATTAGAGTCACCCACCTTTGACTTGGAAGCATCACTTTCGGTCCACTAGGCCAACTGGTCTCTCTCTGTATTGTTAAGTGCCATCAAGTTGTAGGTGACTCATAGTGACCCTGTGAATGAAAGTCCTCAACAACTGAGTGACTTTCATTTATTCTCCAGGTTCATAGGGTTTCTGGAGGCAAGCTATTTACAGAAGTGGATGCCAATGGACTAGGATCTCTCTCTCTCTCTCTCTCTCTATATATATATATATATATCCCAGAGCAACTAGGAACAGTAGCCTGTTGTGTGAATGTAGCAGCATAATGTCCTTCCCTATGTACTGGTCCCTCCTTGCAACATGCCCAAAGTAAAGTCATCTGACAAGATGAAGCCTCAGAATTCTTGCCTCCAAGGAGCAACCTGTTTTCAGCCTCTCCAGAGCAAACCTCTTTGTTCTTTTAACAGTCTATGATATATTCAAAATCTTGTCCAACACCACAATTTGAAGGAATCAATTTTCCTTCTATCCTCCCTAGTCATTGTCATGCTATCTGATGCATAGCAAATGATTGCAAAGACGATGACCTGTATCAGATGCACCTTAGACTTCTGACTGACATCATGGCTCTTCAGTACTTTGGAGAGGTCTCTGACAGAGACTTTCCCAATGCAATAAGTTTTTAATTTCCTGGTTGCTGGTGCCAAGAGTGTTGATTGCAGAGGCAAGCAAACTAAAACTGTTGACAGTCTCAATCTTTACACCATCTATCATGATGCTGCCAATTGGTCTAGTGGTAAGAATCTTTGTTTTCTTGATATTGAGCTTCAATCCATATTGACGGTTACAGTTCTTGACCTTCTGCAACAAGCTCTTTAGGTCCTCTCAGTTTCAGCACCCAGGGTGTGTCACCTGCATAACACAGATTGTTGATGAGTCTTCCTCCGATCCTGATGCTACATTTCTCCTCTTAGAGCCCCGCCTCCCAATACACTACACAATTTAACATTAAGAAGGCAGTGCTTTCAGGTTGTATTCTTTCTCCATGTATGTTGAACTAATTATTCTGTACGCTGAACTAATTATTCAAGGAGCTGAACTCTATGAAGAGAAATGTGGTATTTTTGGAGGGAGACTCATCAATAACCTACATTATCAAGATAACACAACCTTGCTTGCTGAAAATGAAGAGGACTTAATGCACTAGCTTCAGATAATAAAGAATATAGCCTTCATTATTGATTACATCTCAGTATCGAGAAAACAAAGATTCTTACCCCTGGACCAATAGGCAATATCATGATAGTTAGAGAAAAGATTGAAATTATCAACAACTTCATCTTACTTGGATCCACAATTAACACCCTGGGTAACAGCCGTCAGCAAATCAGGAGATGTGTTGCACCTGGGAAAATCTGCAGTTAGAATCCTCTCCAAGCTATTGAGGGGTAATGATGTCAGTTTGAAGAATAAGCTGTGTCTGATTCAGGCCATGGCCTTTCCTATCACTTGCTATGGATTTGAGAGCTGGACAATGAATAAGGATAACAGAAGAAGAATTGATGCCTTTGAACTGTGGTGTTGGAGAAGAGTGTCGAACATTCCATGAACTGCCAGGAGAACAAACAAATAGGTCTTGGAGATGATGCAGCCAAAGTGCTCTTTAGAGGCAAAGATGATGAGACTTCACCTGAAATGCTTTGGGCATATTGATCGGATGGACTATTCCTTGGAGAGGGACATGGTGCTGAAAGGGTGGAGGATCAGCAAAGGAAAGGAAGACCCTCGACCACATGGATTGACATGACGACTGCCTCAAGGGCTCTTGTGTGTCCGGAAGTGTGAGGATGGCACAGGGTAGTACAATGTTTAGATCTGTTTATAGGGTCACTATGGATCATACACAACTTGACAACACCTCACAACAATAAAGATCTTCATATACAAAGATGAATTAAGATATGTTGTTGTTGTTATGTGCCGTCGAGTCACTCGCGATTCATAGCGACCCTATGTACAAAAGCCCTAAACTCTGCTCTGTCCTGTGACAATAGAACTACTAATTCTCATATACCTTTTGTTCTTATAAAACTCAAAGAGATGATATTTATGTAATAAGACTAATTTCTTACAAATCCAATCTTCGACTTAGATTATTATGTCAAATATTCACAGCTCTAGTCATCATATGCAGTAAAACCAAATTAATTTATTGAATCCAAAATGGAGAATTCTAATTCTTGAGCATATATCACTTTAAATACATAAAGGCTGTAACTGAGTCTATCTTGTGGTATTTCAGTTTCAGCTTAAAAGAGTTAATAATATTAATTTCCACTGAAGAAAATTGTCTGGGTTTTAGAACAATGGCTTTACCTTCATACTTTCTAAATATCCCATTGATTTAATAAGCATCACTGTATGAGTTAAGAATTTTATGCACAGGGAATAACTAAGTGTGATATATTTAGATACTCCACAATAATTTTTCTGGAAAAAAAGTCCCACTTCTCCTATAACTTATTAGACTTTAAGATTATTGTTTTGAGCTCTTTGAGTCAGTTATGATTGAATTTCATTGTAAATGTAGGTTGTCCTTGACCATCCTCAAACTAGAAAGACACACATTGTCGACTCCATCTCCAGAATTACAGAACGGGAATGAAAGGGAAGAAGAAAAAACAAAAAAAAACAAAAACAAGTAACAAACAAACAACAAAACACTTAAAAACTTGAGGAACTGTCGCAGAAACTCTCCATGCTACAGTCGTCCAGCATGTCATGTTGGATTCATTTCGACAGAAACTGCTTTCACAGAATGCCCACCAGACGCGTTCCCACAGGCTGTTTCACCATCTGTAGTATTAAAGAGTATCCATTATGGGGGCCTGGGGGCTAATCTTTTAGAATTCATTATCAAGTAAGTCTGATGCATTGCTCAACATGGAATTACTGGCTTTCATTTAAAAAAAAATTCCAACCAGTAGCCTGATTACACTATAAACAGAGACTGGACTATGCTTTAGGCATTTTATCTGCAGTGAGAGAATATAGACACGTGTGCATTTGCTTGTGATAGCTCTCTGTTAACACAGTTTTTGACTCAATGGTGGTCGTAGAAAATTTTTACATAATGTAATCTACTATAGCCACCCTTTCCTTTTTGATTTATTTATGCATAAAACAAATCTCAAAATGCACAAGCATGCGCTCATAAAATGGAGTAATGCCTTCTCATCGCCCTTAAACGTGACATTCAGATGCAGGTGAAATTTCATGGAAAACTGTAACATATTCTGAATACCTGCACTGTGAGATACACAGATTTCTTTTAATTTTGGAAAAAAAGAAAGCAAAGATCGTGTGTCTATTTGAAATCATTTGGTTTAAATTATAATATCTCCTCTGGAAATATTCACATTCATACTTCTGAAGGGTGGGGTTTTTGATGTGTTTTTTTTTTTTCAATTTTGTAGTTGAGATTTTTTTTTAAAACCTTATGTTTGATCTGATGTGAGAGTGGAGACAGCGTTTGGATTCACAAGCACCGAAAGCTCCCTTAAGTCACTTCCAAAGTGACTGTTCTTGTTCTTTACTTTCTCTTTTCTGCTGCTACTTAAACTCAAAAAGGACAATTCTGACAATATAGTCTCAGGTCCGAAAGACAAATTATTTTCAATATGTCTTCAGGAGAAAAGTGGTGTCATTGTTATGCAAATTAGATTTTTAATTGCTGCCCTCTATTAATCATAAAAGTTTTGGTTTGAGACTGATCCCTGAGCTCTTTTAGTCAGTGAATCCATCTGGCACCCCAAGGAACTCTAACATGAACCCTACACGGCTTATCACATTTGGGCAGCCTACCTGGAGTACAATTGAGCTGACAATCTTTGACAAATGACTGAATGACCCACGTGAGTATAATTTTGGCAAGTTCTTCTACTCTTGAACATTTCTAAATGTTGATATTTTCACAGTAGATATTTTTTTTCTGTGATTCCATGATCACCTGGTATCTATTCCCTTTATATAACAGAATAATTTTCACTCCCCATGTTGCCTGTCATCTTAGAGAAACAGTAGTTCAAGGTGCTCTTCACAGCCACTTCACTTCAGAGACTACAACAGGCTTCCTTCACCAGATTATTTTTCCTTCCTGCTTGTGGGATGAATATGTGACATAAACATGGGACACTTAATCCAAGGACTTTCAATCTTGAGAAAAGGGATATAAAGATGAAAGAGTATTCATGAGTCAATTCTTTTTTTTAAATTTAGGTTGTTTATTTTTCATTTCAATGAACATCTACAGAGATTTTGGGATTCCATTCATTCATTGTTGCACCCTTCCCCCCGCACAAACCCCTCCCCCCCCTTTGCTCCTCTCCTTGTCTATCAACAATCTGCATTATGCAGATGACACAACACTGCTTGCTGAAACTGAGGAGGACCTGAAGTGCTTGCAGGAGAGGGTCAAGGACTGCAGCCTTCAATATGGATTGAGGCTCAATGTCAAGAAGACAAAGATTCTCACCACTTTACCAATTAGCAGCATCAGGATGGATGGTGAAGGGATTGAGATTGTTCACAGCTTTAGTCTGCTTGGCTCCACAATCATCACTCTTGGCACCAGCAGCCATGAAATTAAAAGATGCATTGTGATGGGAAAGTCTGCTGTCAGGGATCCCTCTAAAGTACTGAAGAGCAATAGTGTCTCTCTGGAGACTAAGGTGCATCTGATACAGTCCATAGTCTTCGCAGTCACTTGTTACACATCAGAGAGACAATGACTCCTTAGACAATGACTAAAGAGGATAGAAGGAGAAGGGATGCCTTTGAGCTTTGGTGTTGGAGAAGAGTGTTGAGGATTCCATGGACTGCCAAGAAAACAAACAGATTCATTCTGAAGGGGGTTAAACCAGGCTGCTCCTTGGAGGCAAGGATTCTGAGGCTTTGTCTTACATACTTTGGTCATGTTGTAAGGAGAGACCATTCCTTAGAGAAGGATGTCATGCTTGGGAGGGTGGAGGGACAGCGCAGGAGGGGAAGGCCCTCTAGGAGGTGGATTGATTCGGTGACTGGGGTCATTGGGATGGGTGTGTCAGAGACAGTGCTATTGACACAGCACAGAGCAGAGTTTAGGGCTGTTGTACATAGGGTCGCTATGAATCACAAGAGACTCGACGGCACATAACATATAATAACATCTACCACTTAAACCTCCATTTTTCACAAGCAAATATGCTGTCTAAAACTGTTGCTTGTTGTCACTGATAGGCACTATAACTCATAGTGAATACACCACTGATCCAAGCCTTGCCCTTTTCTGTTCCATCTGTGGTACCCAATGGTACAGCCATTATAAATCCATCTTGTTAAGTGGCCTCTTCTTTTACAGACTCTCCACCATTCCCAGAGTGGTGTCTTTTTCCAAGGATTGGTCCCTCCTAAACACGCCCAAACTATATGAGATGAAGTCTCACTATCCTTAACCTCTAAGGACTACTCTGGTTATACTTTCCTGCAAGATAGACTAGTTTGTTCTTTTGGTAACCCATGCGATGTTCAGCACTTGCCTCCAACACCACCACACAAGGGCTTTGATTCTTCTGCTATCATTCTTATTCATCATCCAACTTTCAAGCTCATAGGAAGCATTTGAATATACCATCCCTTGGATCAGCTGTCCCTTTGTCTTCAAACTGACATCACTGCTTTCTAGTATTTTGAAGAAGTTCTTGATGGCAGATTTTCCCAATGCAGCATATCTTTTTGAGTTTTTGATTATTCCTACTATGAGCGTTGATTGTGGACCCAAGTAAAAGAAAACAATTAACAATTTCAGTCTTTTCTCCACCCATCATGATGTCATCTTCTGACCAGTGGTGAGGATTTTTGTTTTCTTGATGTTAAGATGTAATACATATTGAAGCCTTTTGATCTTCTATAGGAAGTGTTTCAAATCCTCTTCACTTACAGCAAGCAAGGTTGTGTCTTCTGCATAATTCACGTTGTTGCTTTTCATTCCAAAAAATGTGTACCAGCTTCTAAAGATGCTATACTGGAGGGAGTGTGTCATTTCTGGGTGGCTGTGAGTGGAGACCAGTGGGAGCTCGAGAACAGCCCAGGCGGAGGGGAGAGAGATTCTTCAATGTCAGCTCAGGGTTGGTGTGCCATGTGCCTTGAGGCATTGGTGTTTAAAAAAATTAGAGCATTTGAAACCCACAACACTGAAAACCAGAAATTTTATAATATGCTAAAGGATCAGTCATTGCACTAATATTCCTCAAAAAAAAAAAAGAGTTATAATTTCACTAAGAAGAACAAGGAGGAAGTGAAAAAACCTATACACACAGTTGACTTCTTAGGAAAATACAGCAGTTGGATGAGCTATGAAGAATCTGAGGAAATTGTGTGAGGTCATCCACTGAAATGTTGGAATGTTTATAATCCTTTTCAAATGCTCGCGTGTGTGTGTGTGTGAGAGAGAGAGAGAGGGAAAGAGAAGAAGGGGAGGAGGAACAAACATATACACACACACACACACTTTATATATATATATACACACACACACACACACACACATCTCATTATTAATGCTATGTGAAAAGATTAAGGCACAGCTAGGAACACAAGACTCTATTTTCTTTTTTTAGTTTGTGTTGTATAAGAAAACACATGTGTGTAGATTTCTTCTTAATGTTGCAAAAATGATGAAACATTAAATCATAGCAAATAGTAAGAATCAACATTTTTGTTCACACTGAGTTTCTGCGTATGCAAAATGCTTTTGGGTTCAGTAAGCCAATATATTAAGATACTAAATTCTATTAAAAAAAATAAATAAAATGAGATCGGAAAAACCAACAGTGCTTCTGACATGAAAAAAAGGTAATAGAATTAAATGACAGGCTTGCATTTAGGTACAATGTTGCTGATATCTAACACGTAATATTTTTAAAATGAGAGTATTTTTAGTACCTTTTGGGTATTTTAATTTTATTTTTCAATAATCATCATATATTCATGTAAGCATTATACCCACATACACACGAGTGCATATATACATACACATGCATATAAATACATGTATACATATATACATATATGCAATATAAAAGAAAAAGAAGCAAATGTGTTTGTATATAAATTCATAACTAGAAAATTCCATACAATTGGCTAATTCTCATTTCTTTTCTATTATATATTTGTCATGATGGCACTGTGGTTACAGCATTTGATGCTTAACCAAAAGATTGGAGGTTCAAGGCCCCCAGGCTCTTGAAGAAAGAAGAGGCAATCTGTTTCCCTTGAGATTTATAGCCTTGAAAACACTTTTGAGCTGTCCTGTGATATCTTACAACACCAGTGTGAGTACCCAGCTATTTTCACCATATTGAATGTTGGTGTCAGAATTTTTTGCTTATAGATTTCCAGTTTTTTCAGTTCTATACCATTTAAACTTCTTCCACCTAAGTAAATTCAATGTGTAATGTTTGTTTTGTTTCCAAACGCTAGTTATTGTACATGAGTTCTAATTTCTTCTTTTTCTACATACGGTTGAAAGAGTTACATGTCATGCTTTAGAAATGTTGACACTTAGTTCCGACCATGTATTTTAAATTCCAACACTTTCTATTACTATCTCCTCCAATGGTTCATTTAAGATGCCAGCAGGCTGTGTGATTTTATTTTAAAATATAATTCTTAGTGTCAATGAACCCAATTCTAGAATGTCTTGACAGCTGTATATCTTACCTGTCTTGAAAGTGACTAGAGTTTAATACCAGTCCTGGGTGGTTTGTATATCATCTCATCTTTAATAAGCCTGACACTTTCTGAGCAGAGATTTTTATTAATTGAATTTCTCTGCAGTAATCCTTCCAGACCTTGAGTATAAATCAACTAGTGACTACTGATGAGACTCCCAAACAAATACTTTCTTGTTTGAAAAATGTTAAAAATATTCTTTTCACCAAGTTCGGTTTGTGTAGTGATATATTCTCTGCGATTAGAACACACACACACACACACACACACACACACACCCCAATTTGCAGTAATTGATCATTAGGTTAATTGGCCTTTAGACTAGAATCATTTCAGATCCCTGCACTTCTGTGATTTGGTGAGTTATGTACGCAGTGATGTTTTGGTAAGAAGGGAAATTTGAATTGTAAGCCTGCATTCTCTCTGTAAGACCTTGTTGTTGTGTGCCATCAAGTCACTGGTGACTCATAGCAACCTTAAGCATAACAGCTCTGTACCCTGCTCTATCCTGAGCCAATCTCACTGTCTCTGACACACCTACTCTCATTACCTTAGTTATTGTGTCAATCCATCTCATCTGGGTTCTTCCTTTCCTGCACTGTCCCTTGACCTTTCAAACCATAATTTATTTCTCCAAAGACTGGGCCCTCCTGTAAGACCTTAAGATGATAAAATATAACCTTGTTTTGATGCATTCCTTTAGTTATCTTGTCTTTTCACTCTAACAGCTTGAACTAGTGAACTTGGTTGGATCATGGTGATAATGAGGCTAAGGATAAGAGTTCATTCTTTTTAAAGTTTATTAATTTTATACATACAAAAAATAATAATTTCACACATGTAGACTGTATCCTCCGCAGATATTCATCTAAAAAACTTTAGTCTTTGATCAGAAGGAAGATCAGAAGGATCATTTAAGACAGATACTTAGCAGCAACAAATGGAAAAATAACTTTAAAAGTTGTGTGTGTTAAGAGATTACACACACACACACACACACACACACACACACACACACACTATATATATCTATATATATTTATGATGCCTAGTGGACAGAAAGTAATGCTACCAAGCAAAAGGTAGGTGACTTTTAATCCACAGCCCTCAAGATTGTTTTTCACTGTTTTTTCCCCCCCAAACATTCTTCTAGGGCATATAACCCTGGTGTGTCCACTTGCCATACAGGGGTAACTTGTGGTTGTTGTGAAGTTGAACACTGTGACATTGATGTGTCAACTGCACTAATGTTTATGCATGGCATACAGTGTTTGGTGGAGGTCCCCAATTAAAACAAGCTTGGAAACAGTGGTGGCATCCACTTTCATAATAGTTTACCTCCAGAAATGCTATGAACCTGGAGAAAGGATGAAAGTCACACAAGTATTTTAGGACTTTCATTCATAGGGTGGCTATGAGTTGCCTATAACTCTACGG
>NW_006399862.1:2902140-2909001 GCF_000299155.1 Elephantulus edwardii
CCTTCCCAATTTTGAACCATGCAGTTAAAAATAAAATTTCATTAAGTTAAATATTAGTGATAATTAAGTTCAACTAAAAATGGTACTGGGAGTGGGGGAAAGATATGCTATTAACACTGAGTTCTTGTGCTAAATTTGTGTGTGTTGAGTAGGGGCATGCTAACATTCCATGCTATATATTCTGAATTTTGTAAAGCAGCAGTCTTCAGCTCATCAAGATTATTTGATAACACATGCTCTTATTTTCTGTTCTTGAACTTCACATTTGTTTACTATAAAAAGAGAAAAGTCCACATGGGAAACACCATATCTGACCTTTACCAACTTCACAGGGGGAACCTGTCCCAGCCCACAATATTAATGACACAAAACCAATACCCATCAGGTCAGATATGTCCCCTCCAAGTTCCCATTCATCCTTCTACTCCTCTCAGCACCAATCTTACTACTTGACTGGGTCTAAAATCTCATGCGGTAGCTAAGATTCACAGATTACACAGAACCTTACTGTTGTGGCTGATTGCCACCAATTCAAGATAGACTCATAGCGACTGTATGAAAAAAAAAACCAACGCCCTTCCAAAACCGACTGTTTCTCCAAGTTCATAGAGTTTCCAGAGGTATGTGGTTTAGGAAGTGATGCCACTCCTGCTTCCCAACCTGTTTTACAACTGTGAGCTCCACCAAACACTGTCCACAATCGAAAACCATTCTGGTATTTGATATCCCCCATGCCACAAGGTTCAGCATCATAGCAAACCCAGTTTACCTCATATAGCACATTTTGACAAAGAGTGATATGCAAAGTGGAAGAATGTTCCTCTAAGATATATCAAAATTAGTTATGTTGATAGATGAAACCACCGCTGAGATGTAATAGAACTAGTCTAGGGGAGTCAAAACGTTATAGTTCAGATAAATAATAAAATAGTCAAGATAGCTCTCAAAATATGAATACAAGCTTCTCAGCTTTGAGTCTTGAGTCTCTAATTGTTCCCAATTTCTCAGTCCTGCCAATTTTGGCTTTCCTCCCAATTGTCCAACAAAATTCTCAGTCCTGCTAATATTGTCCCCCTCCCTGAAATTCCATCTCACATCCAATTCTTCATTCAGCCGTAACTGCTGCTGCAGTCCCAAAGCATGTTCTACATTTCACTGGCTTTGAGGAGGTCTCTCTTCTCTGTCTAGGTGAAGAATTCCATCTCTTCTGATGGGAGAAGAATCCCTCTCCACAGCTAAAGCTCTTAAATTTAACAGCAAGATTAGCCAATCCTTTTGTAGATTGTTGAGACTGGCCAATCTCCTAGGGGAATGGTCAATAGCCAATCCCTTTGTTGATAGGTCAACAAGCCCCATTCACATAGTTCCACCCATCTGCATAGCAACACCACATGAGGCTGTTAGATTTACCTTACTATATTTCATAGTTTTGAGGTCCTAGTATTCTTAATATTAGGTGATTTTGTTTCTCCAATGAAAGATGTTAGAAAAATAGGTGTTAAAACTACTGTCATTATTTCTCATGCTACAGCTTTATAATCAGAACAGTGTTGATTTCCAGAGAGAGCTCAAGCACAATGTTTACAAAGTGTGCTGGTTGTTGTATTGACCCACATTAAGAGAATTATTATCTGCCATTGCTCATTTGTTGTAGTAGACAGGATCAAGGGATTATCTAAGGTTGTTAGGCCTTTTTAGGGCTCATCTAGCTTCTTAGATTTTTCTGGACTTGACTTTGCAAGCCTTAGAGAGCGCTAGTCTAATAAGGCAATGTGGACATTTATTGTGGGTGCTGTCAACTTGGATCTGACTAACAACAATCTAATGAATGGGATAATACCCTGTGCTCTACAATTGCTGATCATTTTTAGATCACTGATGCGACTGCAGTGTCTATCTTTCTCTTTGATGGTCTTCCACTTTTACTCTGACCTTCTATTTTACCAAGGATTATGTTCTTCAACAGACACTGGCCATTTTTGATAACATGTTCAAACAATGTCAGACAATGTCTTGGCATTCTCACTATTAAGGAGCACTCTGGTTGTACTTATTCCAAGATTGATTAGTTTACTCTTCCAGAAGTCCATGGAATGTTCAATATTCTTTGGCAACACCACAAGTAAAATACATAAAATATTCTCTGATCATCTATAATAATTGTCCAATTTGCACATATATTGGGAAATAGAAAAATACCATGGTCCAGTAAGGTATATGTTCGCTGTCAAAGTGACATTTTTTTCTCTTTAATACTTTAAACAGGTTTCTTAACAATAGATTTGGTCAACATGATACGTGATTTCTTGTCTACTGGTTACTTTTATATGCATTAATTATAAATGCAAGTGAAATAAAATCCTTGACAATTTCATCTTTTCTCCATGTATTATGATGTTGATTGTTGGTCCAATTATGAGCACTTCTGTTTTATGTTGAATTGTAGACCATACTGAAAGTCACTGTCTTTGATTTTCACAGTAAGTAAGTTGTCATCATTTAAGCAAGCAAGGTTGTCTAATCTATATATGATGGGATTCTGTTGAGTCTTCCTCCAAGCCTGATAACATATCCTTCTTCATATACTCCAGCATCTGAGATTATTTACTTAGGATACATACTCAGTTATCTTCTTCCATTGTGAATAAGGTTTTAGAAATCAGACTTATTAGAAATATTTGCTGTTAAGCACTTATCTAGAGTTGTAAAGAGCAATGGAGTAAGTTTAAAGACCAAAGTGCACCTGATCCTAGTCATGATGTTTTCAATTGCTTCCTATGCATCTAAAAGTTGGACAATGGACAATGGTTAAGGAAGACCAAAGAAGATTTGATACGTTTGAATTGTGGTACTGGCAAAGAGTACTGAATATGCCATGTTGTTGTGTTGGTTTGAAACCTTCGTATAGCCTACTCTGCAGTGGGTCTCCAGAAGCAGTATATAACATGACATTACCCATCTTTCTCCCTCTGAATAGCTGGTGGACTTGAACTGCATACTTTTACATTGGCAGTGCATTTCTTTACCACTAAGACACCAGAGTTCCCCAAATAGACTTCCAGAGAACAAGCAGATTTATTTCGAAGAAAGTGAAACCAGAAGAGGCAAAGATGGTAAACTTTTATCTCACTTATTTTGAGTATGTTCTCAAGAATATATCCTTGGAGAGACACATCATGCAGGGAGAACTGGAGGGTCAGAGAAAGACCGTGCACAAGATGGTGACAACGACAGTGGGCTCGATTATGACGGGGGTTGTGAGGATGGTGCAGGGCAGGGCAAAGATCAGAGCTGTGTGTAGAGTGTCACTATGAGTTATAGTCGACTCAATAACAACAACATAGAGATTCCGTAAATAAGGTGAAAAAGTGCTACCATGACACAAACTCTCCTGATTTTAAATCACACAGTATCCATTTGCTTTGTCCAGACTACTGCTTCTTGGTCTATGGACAGGTTCTAAGGGAGCACAATTTATGTGTTCTGGAATTCCCATTCTACCAATTGTTATCCATCCTCTGTTATGGTGCACACGGTTAAATGTCTTCGCATAGACAATAAAACAGGCAAAATGCCTTTCTGACATTTTCTTCTTTCAGCTGAAACCCAACTATAACCTTGATTCCAAGTTGTCTTTTGACTCCAGCTTAACTTTCTGACAGTTCAATGTGGATGGATTGCTGCAACCCATTTGAAATTATCTTTACTTATGTATTGATATTAATGGTATTATTTATTAATGTTTGCCTTCTGTGATCAAAAAGAATAAACCAAACCCACTATTGTTGAATTGATTCAAACACAGGCTGACCTTCCATCAGGTTTCCAAGGCTGTAAACATTAAACAGAGGAAACGGTCTTGCCTTTTCTTGCTTGGAGCGTACGATGGACTTGAAACACTAAACTTTTGGATAGCAGCCAACATGTTATAAAAAGTGTTCTAAGAGCTCCTTTCCGTTGGTTATGTTGTTTTATTGTTGTTGGTGTGTACCGTTGAGTCTGAACTGATCCACAGCAGACTCTCCAGTGAGTTTTTAGAGCCAAGTAATTGCACATGAAGAGCTGGCCCATCTTTTTCCTGTGGAGCAGCTGATAGATTCAGACTGCCACATTTAGGTTGCCAAAGTAACTCCTTACCACTAGGCAACCAGAATTCCCTCTTGGTGATAGAAGATTGTCGTTGTTGTTAGGTACCATTGAGTCGAGTACAACTCATAGCAACCTTATGAACAAAATATCTGAATGTAGTCCTGTCCTGTGCCATCCTTACACTTCCTGAAACACAAAAGCCCATTGGAGCATTCACCTTGTCAATCTACCTGGTTGAAGGTCTTCCTTTCCCTTGCCAATCCTCCACTGTTCCCAACATCATGTCCCTCTTCAAGGAATAGCACCTCCTAGCAATATGTTCAAAGTATGTGAGGCAAAGCCTCATTATTCTTGCCTCCAAAGAGCACTCAGGCTGCAGCCTCTCCAACACATATCTACTTGGTTTCTTGGCCATCCATGGGATGTTCTGTGTTCTTATCTAACACCATAGCTCAAAGGCATCAATTATGTTTCTGTTATCTTTATTCTGTCTGGATTATGACAAGTCGTGGCTGACATTGAGGAGAATGAGAATCCTGGAACACTTGTTTGTGCTCGTGAGGAACCTCTACCTGGAGCAGGAAGCACCAGGTATTAATGGAGTAGGGGAGGACTACATGGTTTGGAATTGGGAAAGAAAGGTGCCAGGGTTGTATTCTATCTCCATACCTGTTTAATCTGTTTGCTGAGCAAATTATCTGAGAAGCTGGACTCTGTGAAGAAGAAGAGTATGACATCAGGATTGGAGGGAGACTCATCAATAACCTGTGTTATGTAGATGATGAAGCCTTATTGCTGAAAGTGAAGATGATTTGAAGCACTTGTTGCAGAAGACCAAGGAATGCAGCCTTCAGTATGGATTGTGCCTTAGTATCAAGAAAACAAAGAATCTTACCACTGGACCAATAGTCAGTGTCATGATTAATGGAGAGGAGATAAGAACTGTCAACAGCTTCATCTTGCTTGGATTCACAATTAACACCCTTGTTACAAGCAGTCAGGAAATATGGAGATGGATTGCAATGGGAAAATCTGCAGTTAGGGTCCTTTCCAAATTATTGAGGCGTATTGATGTCAGTTTGAGGACTAAGGTGTGTCTGATTCAGGCCATTGACTTTACGATTACTAGTTATAATTACTAGCATCTGAGACCTGGACAATGAAAAAGATGATAGATGCTTTTATTAAGTAATTAAAGATAAAGGGGATGATTTCTCTAGAGTGTGATTAGAATAAAAGTTAAAATTTGGCAAATTCTGTTATAGAAGAAAATGCTGTTTAAAATTAATTTTATGGAAGTAGCTTCAAAAGTAATTGACGCAAGCTATTCATATGACTCATGAGGTGTGAGAATTTTAAGTATCTGACTCTATGAGGAGTATGGCATCAAGATTGGAGGGAGACTCATCAGTAGCCTGCATTATGCAGATGACATATGTTGTTTATTGAAAGTGAGGAGGGCTTGAAGTATTTTGTTGCAGAAGATTAAGGAATGCAGCCTTGGGTACGGATTGCAACTCAATGTCAGGAAATTTCTTGTCACTGGAACAATAGGCAACATCATGATAGATGGAGGGCAGACTGAACATGTCAACCACTTCATCTTGCATGGATCCACAATTAACACCCTTGGAAAGATCAATAAGGAAATAAGGGGACACATTGCTGTTAGGGACCTTTCCAAACTATTAAGGCATAGCAATGTCAGTCTGAGCACTAAGGTTCATCTGTTTCAGACCGTGGTTTCTCCAATTACTAGTTATTCATCTGAGACCTGGACAATGAAAAAGAATGACAGAAAAAGAATTGATGCCTTTTAGCTGTAGTGCTGGAGAAGAGCACTGAACATCTCATGGATGGCCAGGGGAACAAACAGGTATGTCTTGAAGAGGGTGCAGTTGGAGTGCTTTTTGGAGGCAAGAATGATGAGGCTTTGCCTCACATACTCTGAACATGTTGCTAGGAGATGCTATTTGTTGGAGAAGGACATGATTCTGGGAAGGGTGGAGGATTTGTGACCAGGTGGATTGATATGGTGACTGTTATAATGGGCTCTTGTTTGTCAAGAAGTGTGAGGATGGAGCAGAATAGAATTTTTATCCATAGGGTCACTATGCATTGTGCTCGACTCAACAGCACCTAACAACAACAACAATAACAACAACCTGCTTTGAGTGGCTCATAAATATCTGTATTGAACTAAGAACAATTGAGGCATTAAATTCTAAAGTCATCAACATACTTGCTACATATGATAGTCTAACTTTAAGAATAGTTGCTCAAATTGAAAGACATATTTCACACTTAAAATTGAGATGTTTTTCACTGTAAGAACATTTTTATATTTGCCAAGCTGTTGATATAATAAATATTAATGTATAATTAATACAAATACAGTTTTGTTCATTAAATGCTGATAAAGGAATTAGGTTTAAATGTTTAGCTACTTAAGTTATCAAAAGTATGGAAAAAAAGAAATAGTTATTATTCCATTGGGCATTCTTAAATAAAATGAACTCACTTATCTTTTCTTGCTAGTAGAAAACAAGATGATAAGATCAGTTGCCATTGTTGATTTTTGTGGTTGTTTTAGGTGCCATTGAGTTGATTTCAACTTCTAGTGGTATTAAGAACAGCAGACCGACAAAGGAGATTAATCAGAACTGACTTTGACAAGCACTGTGGCAATTGGACAATTAAAACAGACATTCGGATGGTGGGGAAGAAGAACAAACTGGGGAGGAGGGTAGAGAGAATGGTGCAGCAATGAAG
>NW_006399862.1:2909101-2910797 GCF_000299155.1 Elephantulus edwardii
AAAAAAAAGAACAGCAGGCTGAAACCCTGTTCAATCCTACTTCATTCTCAGTCTCTACTTTGCTGAAATCCATCATTGTAGTCTCTGTGTCGGTCTATCTCATTGAGGATCTTCCTTTCCTTTTTTAAATTTCTGCTTTGCCAAGTATGATATAATTTTTCAGGGCTTCACCCACCTAATAGCATGCCTAAAATATGTATGACAAAGATTCAACGTTCTCACCTGTAAAAGCAACCCAAATGTATTTCTTCTAAAACAGATTTGTTTGCTTTCTTAAGAGACCATGATATATTCAATATTCTTCACCAATATCACAACTCAGAGGCATCAGTTCTTTTATTTATTAGATCTTTCTTATTTATTGTCAATGTTTGACATGCATGTGGTGTTGTTATGTGCCATCGAGTCACCTGTGACTCATAGCGACCCTCTATATATTAGCTCTGAAACCTGCCCTATCCTGAATCAATCTTATCGTCTCCAACAGACCTAATCCTATTGCTCTAATCACTAAGCCATTCCATCTTATACTGGGTCTTCCTCTCCTGTGCTGTCCCTTCACTCTTCCAAGCATAATGTCCCTTTACAAAGACTGGTCCTTCCTGACCATGTGCTCAAATTATGTGAGATGTAGCCTCAAAATCCTTGCCTCTCGAGAGCTGCCTGGTTTCACCCTCTCAAGGTTAGACTTTTTTTTTGCTCTCTTGGCAGTCCATATTCTGTTCAACACTCTTCTCCAGCACCACAACTCAAAGACATCAATCCTTCTTCTATAAACCTTAGTTATCGTCTAGCTCTCTGACGCGTAGCAAGTAATTACAAAGACCATGGTCTGGATCAGGCACCCATTAGTCTCTAGACTGACACGGTTGCTATTCACTGCTCTAAAGAGGTCCCTGACAGCAGTGTTTTTACATGCAATTTGTCTTTTAATTCCTTGACTGCTGGTGCCAAGATTGTTGATTTAGGAACAAAGTAAGCTGAGGTTATCAACAAATCAATCTTTTGGTTCATCAGCTGCCAATTGGCCCAGTCATGAAATTTTTGTTTTCTTGAATGTTGAGCTTCAATCCATATTGAAAATTACAGTCCTTGGCCTTCTGCAGCAACAACTTCATGTCCTCTTCCGTTTCAGCAAGCAAGGTTGTGTCATCTGAATAATTGCAGGTTGTTGACGAGTCTTCCTCCAATCCTGATGTCACATTCCTCTTCAAAAAGGTCAGCCTCTTGAATAATCTGTTCTGCATATAGACGAAAAGGTATGGAGATAGGATGCATTCATGACACACACCTTTCCTGATCCTCTGTAGTCATGCAAAATTTCATGACTTAGATCAAGCATGCCTTAGTCTTTACACTAAAAGCACTGCTCTATAACACATTAAAGAGATCCTTAGCATTATATTTCCCAAGGTAATATGGCATTTGTTTTCTTCACTAGTGCTTCCATGGTTTTATATGGTATGGTTTACTGTCTGTTATGTGCTGTCGATTTTTCTGCCACCCATAGTGACCCTATGTACAACAGCTTTGAACCCTGCTCTGTCCAGAACCAACCTCACTAATTCCAACACATCAACCTCTATTGCCCCAGTTACTGTATCAATCCATATCATCCTGGGTCTTCCTCTCTTGTACTGTCCCTCCACTCTTCCAAGCATGATGTTCTTTTCCAAGGACCTGTCTCCCCTGGTCA
>NW_006399862.1:2912303-2920911 GCF_000299155.1 Elephantulus edwardii
TTTCCCAATGGAATTTGTCTTTTGATTTCCTGACTGCTGGTGTTGAGAGTATTGATTTGGGTCACTGTCGACAACATATTCATTAAACTAGAAAAACCTCAAACTCATTGGCATTGAGTTTGTTATAACTGATTCTCCAGTAAGTTTTCAAACAATATAAATAGCATAAGAAGAGATTTCCTGTCTTTCTCTTGGGGAACAACTGATATATTTTGACCACCAGTCTTTGTATTGCCATTCATATGCCTTACAAACTAGGAAACCAGCACTCTGTAGTATTTGTTTTCATTGCTACATTTGGTATTATTCTGAACCAATCAAATTATATTACAAATATACATACTTCTAATCTGTAGCATAGCAATTCTATTCTGACACACAAAGAATTAATGTGAGTCAGAAAAGGTTTAAAATAGATTTTTATCAGTAGGGGGAAAATCTGTCAATCTGAATATGACTATTGTAAACCAAATAACCCACTCATAAAAACTATTATGCACATAAGATAACATTATGATATGTAAGTGAAAGAATTACTATAAAAATAAAACAACACACCAAAAAATGAGTAAAGTGCTCCCTTGCCAGAATGATGAAACTGACTTTATAAAATGTAACTGTTTGCAAGGGAAGTCTAGTGTCCTAGTTTATAGAGAGATGCCCTTCTAACCCAACAGCTGTGCCTCCCTGGAGGCTTGAAGCCACCAGCAGCTCCAAGGGAGAATGACAGGTGATCTTTCACGTGATTTACAGCCTTGGAAGGCCACTGTATGGCCATCTTTGAGTCAATTCTGACTAGATAGCAGTGAATGTCAAGTCCACAAAAAGCAATTGTTGAGGTTTCTGGAAAGTAGGTTTTGTTCTGTAGATCATTGAATTTTTATTTTTTTATGTTATGACAAAATATGGAATGTAAGTAAATAAAGACTTGCCAAGTGAAGACAGCAGGTTTCTTTTAAAACCATATTAAGACAGGATCAATCTAATACGGTTATCAGAGAGAGAAAGAAGTGAATATAAAATTAATGGAAAATAAAATCTTGTTAAGGTGGGTGAAGGGAAGGATAATATGGAATGAATAAACAGTAAGATCTTCTGTGTTTTCTAAATGATGTGAAGGAATAAAATACTTTCAATGAGTGATTTGAATAAAAACATGCTTTGTAAACTTACACTCAAATCAGTATCAATTTAATAACTGGAAAAATATGAATAGATACATAAAATGCTTTTAGTTTATAATATGTGAATGATAGTCAAAATATAGAGCATATAGTTGTTCATTTAGTTTGCTTTAGCTTAAAAGCTGTGTTGAACTTGGTCACAATAGGTGACACTGCTGGTGTGTGAAATGTTAGCAGCATAGCTTCTAACACCACAGCAACAAGCAAGCCACCAGCGTAAGGCAAACTGAAGGAGGAGTGCTAAAGAGCATGGGTGTCGGCTTAAAGAAGAAGGTGAGCCTGGCTCAAGACATAATATTTTCAATTGCTTTATATACATCAGGAAGTTGGAAAACTAATAAGGAAGGCCAAAGGAGGAAGAGTTGATGCCTTTGGCTTCTGGTGTCAGGCTGCAGGAAGTGCTACCAAGGTGCTCATTACAGACAAGGATCGAGAATCTGCATCTCACTTACTTTGGACATGTTGTCAGATGGGGCCAGTCTTTAGGAAAAGACATTATGCCAGCGCAGATAGAGGGTCAGTGAAAGAGAGGAAGACCCTCAATGCAATGGACTGACACAGTGACTGGAATGATGGATTTGAGGATGGAAGAGATTGTGAAGATGGTGTAGGAGAGGTCAAGTTTATAACCTGTTGTTCATAGAGGGCCATGATGCATCATTGACTGGCTGGAGAAGATTGTGAAGATGGTGTAGGAGAGGTCAAGTTTATAATCTGTTGTTCATAGAGGGCCATGATGCATCATTGACTGGCAGGCCCCTAACAACAACTGCAACAGTCTCCTCCTCAATCAAAGCAGCTCTTAGATGTGTCATTAAACAGTATAGCAGTGTATATGACACTGCTGTCACATTAGTAACCCTGATTAAATGTGTCTGCCACGTAAACAAGGAAGGAAAGTTATAGGGGACATATCAAAGAAGAATATTCTTTTAACCCCAGTCTAAGAATTCTTAACCAGTGACGCTATTTATGCACATAGTTATTTTTTGAAAGACATTAAGATATGCATTAAAAAGTAAGCCTCAAGATATATGTATCTTAAAAAGTTCAAAATTATAAAATATGCTCAACAATCCTAGTTATTGTCTCTTTAAATAAGGAAAAATATAAGCCAATGGATACATTGAGTTGTTCTTTAGATAATAGAATGTAGAGCTTTATGATTTTTTTTTGTCCCACTGTAGCTTTGGTTGTTTTCATGGACCAATCACCTGTGATTAGGTGACCATATTCATTTTCCTGAGGGGCTGCCTGTATTGTCTGGCTGGTGAGTCTTCTAGATGCTCTACAACAATTCCAATGAGTCAATGTGCAGCACCGGTATATTTTGGCTGAGAAGAGAAAGCTAAACTCTTTTGAAATGTGCAAAGACTCTCCTAAATGCAACCCCTCCTAGATTTGAGACAACATTTCTAACATGAGCCCTACTCAAGGACTACATCACCACTCATACTCATATAAAGGGGTATTTTTAATGTTCAGCTGATGGAACAGTGCAGAGAAACCAAAATGGAAAGGACAGAAGTGGGCATAACAAACAAGAGGGTCACAAATGTACCATTAGCCACTAGATTTTGGCATTAATAAGCCTATGAAAGACACAGCTTACCTTCCATCGCCATGTATAATTTAATTTGCTAAGTTATGGTGGGAGAATATTCTAGATGAAATAAAAGCAATTCATTGCAATAACATTTCAAGCAAAGTTCTCACATAATTTAGCATTTGTTTCAAACTCAATTTACTAAGGCAGTGAACATATAAAAATTAATGCTGTGTGTATATTTTATAGTCAACTCTGTATAAGTGCCTTTGAGAAAATATGTGCTGTATTTGTCTTTGTGGATCATAACAAACTGTGGCTGACTCTGAGAAGAATGGGAATCGCAGAACACTTGATCGTTCTCATGCGAAACCCATACTTGGACCAAGAGTCAGTCATCAGAACAGAGCAGGGAAACACTGCGTGGTTCAAAATTGGGAAAGGTGTACACCAGGGATGTGTCCTGTCTCCATACCTTTTCAACCTGTATGCAGAACAGATTATCTGAGAGGCTGGGCTCTATGAGGAGAAGTGTGGCATCAGGATTTGTGGAAGATTCATCAACAATCTGCGTTACCCAGATGACACAACCCTGCTTGCCGAAACTGAGGAGGACCAGAAATGCTTGCTGCAGAAGGTCAAGGACTGCAGCTTTCAGTATGGATTGAGGCTCAATGTCAAGAAGACAAAGATTCTTACAACTGGACCAACTGACAGCATCAGGATGGATGGAGAAGAGATTGTTCACAGTTTTAGTCTGCTTGGCTCCACAGTCAACACTCTTGGCACCAGTAGCCAGGAAATCAAAAAACGTATTGCCATGGGAAAGTCCGCTGTTAGGGACCTCTCCAAAGTACTGAAGAGCAATGGTGTCACTCTGGAGACTAGGTGCATCAGGCTATGGTCTTTGCTATCACTTGTTATGCATCAGCTAGCTGGACAATGACTAGGGTGGATAGAAGGAGAATAGATGCCTTTGAACTGTGATGCTGGAGAAGAGTATTGAATGTACCATGGACTGCCAAGAAAACAAACAGATTCATCCTAGAGAGGGTTAAACCATGTTGCTCCTTGGAGGAAGGATTCTGGGGCTTTGTCTGACATACTTTGGACATGTTGTAAGGATGAATGTCCCTTGGAGAGGGACATCTGTCTTGGGAGGGTGGAGGGACAGCACAGGAGGGGAAGACCCTCTATGAGGTGCATTGATTCAGTGACTAGGGTAATTGGAATGGGTGCGTCAGAGGCCATGCGATTGGCACAGGATAGAGCCGGATTTAGGGCTCTTGTACAATAGGGTCACTATGAGTCACAAGTGACTCAACAGCACATAACAACAACAATAACATTATTTGTCTTTGAAAAGTCAACACTGACAGTTTATAAAGTAATGAAGTCAGTGAAACAATGTGTAAGGCATTTACACTCATACTGACATTAGGGGACTATATGACTATATTAGGGAAAATTTGTTTTTATATTTGTGACACTCATGCCTCAATATTTTTATCAGATTTCTCATTGGGTTGTATGAAATATCTTTGTTGAGCATGGTAACATCTATTTCCACTAACTTCACGGGAGAGGAATACTCCAACAACAGCATTAGTGGCGGAAAGCCAGTTACTCTCTATCTGATCAGGCATCATTGCCCCACTCGACACTAACAATTCTAACATCAACTGCCCCTTACACAGAACTTGCTACTTCTCCACTGGATTCAATAGTTCATTGCAATGGCCACATAGACCTAATATTATGGCCCGGTGTTCATAATAATGGAGTTTGTTAAGGAAGTAACAGGTTATAATTCATGTTCAAGAACACTCAGAGTACAGTCTCAGAGAAGACTCCTCCTAGGTATGTTTACAGAGAGACCTCTCTTTGACTCTCAGCCCTGTGATTTTGTTTCTGCATTCCTCAGGCTATTATTATGAAGCTCTTTAGCTATGACGATTGTGTGCTGAGAGTACAGGATATGAAGAAGGAAGCATGGGAACCCATAGCTCTACCTAATAATATTAATCTCTACCATCTTTCCAGCTGCCACAGCCGTTGCCACCACTGCTGTTACCATGTCATCCTTTGCTGTCCTTCCATCTCTGACCCATATCAGAGTCTTAAGTTCAAAGGACACTTTGAACTCTCCGGTTCTTCATTTCTGATGGTAGTATTCTCTACTTTCAGCCAGGATCCATCTGACATCAGTAATGGTATCTCTGGTGCCACACAACCTCTTCTAAACCAAGCTTGCATTTGTCTGTTCTAGTCTTTTTAGGATGATCGTCAGCAATATTTTGCTTGCATTCTGTGTTAATAATATTGTTTTGTAATTTCTGGATTCTGTTGGGCCACCTTTCTTGAGAAGGGGAACAATATAGATCTCTTCCAGTCAGTCAGCAAAGTAGCTGACATCCAAGTTTCTGGTCATAGACTAGTGATCATGTCTAGGGATGCATCTAGAGTGGAAGAATGCCAATTCATATCCTATCAATTCCTGGGGGCTTATTTTTTTGCCTATGTCTCTGTGAAGCTTAAACTTCTACCATTACCACTGGCTTTTGGTCATATGCTACTTCCTGAAAGAGTTCAGTGTTGACCAATTATATTTGGTACAGTGACCTTGTGTATTCATTCCGTTTTCTTTTGATCATTTAAGATTTTGCCCCTAATTTCTCTGAGTTTTTCAATTTGAGCCTTGAATTCAGTTCTTTCAGCTTGAGAAATATCAAGTGAGTTCTTCCCTTTTTATTCTTTAACTCCAGCTCTCTACACATTCGTTAATATACTTTGCTTTGTCTTGTCAAGCTGACCTTTTACTCTTCTGTTTGGCTCTTTTAATTTAGCATCTCTTCCATTTGTTTCAGTTCTTGACATTCTAGTATGCTTTTCAGAGTTCTAACAACCATTTTGGATTCTGCAAAGTGGAATCGACCCCATTGACATAGATGAAATAAAACCTAGTGAGGAAAAGACTTAAATTTGCTGACATGATGTGACTCAAAATAAGGAGAAATAGCTGCAAACATCCATTAGTAATTGGAACATAGGACAGGGTTTAAATTAAGATGGAAGGAATACACAAAGTCACTGTACCAAAAAGGATTGTTGATACTGAATTACTTTTGAAGGTAGCATATGATCTAGAATCATTGATACTAAAGGAAGAAATCCAAATTGTACTCAAGGCTTTGGCAAAAATTAAGTTTCTAGAAATTTATGAAATATCACCTGAGATTTTTCCACAAACAAATGCAGCAATAGATATGGTCATTGATTTTTTATAAAAACTTTGGAAGAAAGTTGCTTAATCAAGCAATTAAATGAGATTCATAGTTGTGACCATTTTTAAAAAATGTGACAAAAACCCTGTAAATTATCAAACAATATCATTAATATCATATAAAGTGAATTATTACTGATGTTTATAAAATAGACAGCTAAGCAGTACATTAATAGGAAACTACCAAAATTAAACTGGATTCCATGTATCAACTTGTTCTTGGCTGAAAACAGATAGGTAAATGCACAAAATATATTTTGTTTGTAGTTGGTTGACTACACAAAAAAAATTCTATTATGTGGATCACAATAAACTATGGAAAATACTGTGAAAAATAAGAATTTTGGAATACTTATAGTTCTCATGTGAAAACTATGTATGAATCAAGAAACAGTCTGTGGTTAAAAATAAGAAACAATATACATCAGAATTGCACTCTTTTACCATATCAGTCTTGCAGAATTACACTCTTTTACCATATTCAGTCTCTATGCCAAGCAAATAATTTGAGAAGTTGGACTGTGAAAAAGAATGTGGCATCAGGATTAGAGGAAGACACATCACAACCTGTGATATGCAGATGACACAACCTTTCTTGAAGAGGACTTAAAGCACTTACTAAAAAGAGCACTGAACATCCCACGGACAGTCAAAAGAACAAACAGATATGTCTTGAAGAGGGTGCAGTCGGAGTGCTCTTGGAAGGCAAAAATTATGAGGTTTTGCCACCTCACATACTTTGGACATGTTGATGTTGTTGTTAAATGCCATCAAGTTTCAGGTGACTCATAGCGACCCTATAAAGGAGAGTCCTCAATGCTTGGGTGTCTCTCATCCTCTCTCCAGGTTCACAGGGTTTCCAGAGGTAAGCTATTACGAAAGTGGATGCCAGTCTTGCTTCCAAGCTTCTTTTAATCGGGGAGCTCCACCCCACGTTTTCCACATTGCGTAACCAGCATCAAGGACTGCAGCCTGCAATATGGATTGAGGCTCAATGTCAAGAAGACAAAGAATCTCACCACTGGACCAACTGGCAGCATCAGGATGGATGGTGAAGAGATTGAGATTATACACAGCTTTAGTTTGCTTGGCTCCATAATCAACAATCTTGGCACCAGCTGCCAGGAAATTAAAAGGCGCATTGCCATGGGAAAGTCTGCTGTTAGGAACCTCTCCAAAGTACTGAAGAGCAATGGTGTCTCTCTGGAGACTAAGGTGTGTCTGATACAGGCCATGGTCTTCACAATCACTTGTTATGCATCAGCGAGTTGGACAATGACCAGGGAGGATAGAAGGAGAATTGATGCCTTTGAGCTGTGGTGCTGGAGAAGAGTATTGAGAATACCATGGACTGCTAGGAAAACAAACAGATTTGTCCTGGAAAGGGTTAAACCGGGTGGCTCCTTGGAGGCAAGGATTCTGAGGCTCCGTCTAACATACTTTGGACATGTTGTGAGGAGAGACCGGTCCTTGGAGAGCGACATCATGCTTGGGAGGGGGGACGGACGGCGCAGGAGGGGAAGGCCCTCTATGAGGTGGATTGATTCAGTGACTGGGATAATTGGGATGGGAGTGTCGGAGACAGTGCGATTGGCACAGGACAGAGCAGAGTTTAGGGTTGTTGTACATAGGGTCGCTATGAGTTACAAGCGACTCGACAGCACATAACAACAACAATGTATTTGACACATCAGTGTCTGGGCATGTTGCTAGGAGAAACTATTCCTTGGAGAGGGACATGATGCTGGGAAGAGTGGAGGGTTGATGAAGGAGAGGAAGACCTTCGACCAGGTGGATTGAGGTGGTGGCTGCTGCAATGGGCTCTTGTGTATCAGGAAATGTGAGGATGGGACAGGATAAAACAGGGTTCAGATCTTTTGTTCACAGGGTCTCTAGGAATTGTACTTGACTCAATGGCACCTAACAAGAACAACAACTAAGAACAAAGACAGTCTTCAGTACTGATTAACTCTCAACACCAATAAAACAAAAATTATCACAACTGGGCCAATAAGCAACACTGTGAAAGGTGGAGAACATATTACAGTTCCCAAAGATATCATTTTACTCAAACATGTAATAAATACCTCTGGAAGCAGCGTATAGAAATTAAGAGATTGATTGCCTTGGGCAAATTGGTTAAAGGCCTCATTAAAGTGCTGAAAAGCAAAGAGGTCACTTTAAATATTAATGTACACTTGATCCAATCCTTCGTGTTTTCAACTGTTGTTTCATGTATTTGTGAGCTTACGGTGGTGGGTAAGGAAGACTGAAGAAGCATTTTATGCCTTTGAATTAAGAAGTACTGATTAAGAATCTTGAATATACAGTGGGATGCCAAAAGAACAAATAAACAGTTTTATGGAAAGTGAAGCTAGAGGGCTTCTAGAATCAAGATGAGTGAGACTTGATCTGACATACTTAATGCATGTTATCAAGAGGGGCCAATCCCTAGAGAAATACATTGTTTTTATTGCTGTTGTTATGTGCCGTCGAGTCTCCTGCGAATCATAGCGACCCTATGTACAACAGCCATAAACTCCGCTCTGTCCTGTGCCAATCGCACTGTCTCTGACACACCCATCCCAATTATCC
>NW_006399862.1:2921171-2947079 GCF_000299155.1 Elephantulus edwardii
GAAGACCATGCCCTGTATCCGATGCACCTTAGTCTCCAGAGAGACACCATTGCTCTTCAGTACTATGGAGAGGTCCCTAACAGCAGACTTTCCCATGGCAATGCACCTTTTAATTTCCTGGCTGCTTAGGTTTGCAAAAAGTAAAGGGATTAGTATGGGAGAAGAAGACCCTCAAGGGAATGGATGATAAAATGACTGGAAATACATGCTTAAACACAACAGACACTGAGAGCATGGCACAGGTCTGGGTAAGAATAATTTCTTTTGCACATATGGTTACTATGAGTCACAGCCAACTCAACAGTGCCTAACGACATACCACCACCAGCACCACCACGCAGTCCTGTAACACAATGACTAAAAAATTCTTATTGAATAATCCATTGCACTGCAAGTTGCTAACATTTTTGCATTTAAAATAAGCATGTCTATCTGCAGGAAACAAGACATAATCAAGTTAACACAAGCAGCAGAAGTAAGTGTTGGGCTATTAGCAGATGTAACCTAGGAGAATCACAACATCGTGGGCATCAGCAAGGGCAGGGCTTGCATTAGATGAGACCATGATATTTTCATTTTGGAATTTTGCCATTGACTTGACTCAGCTTTTTCTGTGCTGAACACTGTCAATTTCCAGTTTTTAAACTCAGTTTGCCCTTCCAGTTATACTTTACACAGAGGAAATTTAATTGACTCAGTCCCTGTTTTCCAACCAGGTACCAGACAGACTTGTGCTAAGTGCCTTTGGTTAACTAAGTAAGTTGACAATTGAGGTGAGGTTGCAGATCAAAGGTGGAGTTGAAGAACACTGAAAAAGAGATTAATACATCCTGTACATATAGTTTTCTAAACCAGCCATCTTATAGGTGGGATGCAATAAAGGATTCATTATCAAAAGAGCTTTTTTTTGTGTGACTCTAGAGGATATTATGCTGAGTGAAATATCTCAGTCACAAAAGGACAAATACTGAATAGTGCCACTGTTGTAAAGCAGGTCTGACATCAGAGGTGGGGGGAAATAAAGAGGGGATAAATAATGTACACTGCATTGAAACAGATGAGGGAGAAAACTGTTTAGGAGGAATATATAATTAGATATTATTGTCATGACAAGAGTCCAGAATGAAAACTGCATAGTGGTGTGGACTGGGGTGGGGGTGAGGGATTGTATAACAATGAAATATTTTTTTTTTATTTTTTTTTTTTACTTTTCAAAGAGAAAAGTGAACTGGGGGCTGGGCAGGGAGGAAAGTGTAACTATAAACGAACAGAAATATAAAATCTCTGTAAACTTTCATTGTTGTTGCTGTTGTTAAATGCTGGTGAGTCATAGGCAACTCATAGCGACCTTATGAACGAAAGACCTGAGCACTTGTGTAACTTTCATCCTTTCTCCAGGTTTGTAGGGTTTCCGGAAGCAAACTATTTTGGAACTTTCTTTCAGAAAGAGTACCCTAATGTAGTCCATTCTCTTCACATTGGGGTAAAATAGTCTGATCTTAATTCTGCACTTTCTTTAGAGCCACATCCTTCACGTTGCCAGATTGAGAACCATTTACGTTGCCCTGTTTGTGGTGGTCCTTGCTGAAGCTGTCCGTTTTCTCTCTAAATGTCCTCTGGAGCAATGTGCTATTCCTCTGCCACCATCCTCAGATCACTGAGACCCATGTTATTAAAGAAATAAAGTAGAAATGTTTATAAACCTGCAGCTGAAGCAGATGTTTACATCTCTTAAGCCTAGAGCAGTGGTTCTCACCCAGGATTTATTTGATGTCCCAGGAGATATTTGGCAGTGTCTGAAAACGTTTTTGTTTGTCGGAGCTAATTGAATGCAACTGTTATTTAGAGGGCAGAAGCTGAGAATGTGACTACAATGCATCCTATAATGCACAGAATAGTCCCCGCAAAAAAATAATTATTCAGTCCAGAATGCCAGTGGTGCCAAGGGTGAAAAAATCTTATCTAGAGGCACTTTGAGACTTCCACCACAGGAAGATATATTTTTAGGTTAACATGTAACAGGCCAGTCTCTATATGACCTGATTCCGGTAGTAAAATCATTTGACCTGGATCCTGCAGTGAATGTGTCTGCTCACGGATTTGCCACAGAGGCTACTGGTATATGTTGCCCTGCTTGCCAGTGTGTGATGGTTATGGCACACTTAAATACAAAAGCTCTGGGTGACTGGGTGTGCCTCTCAAAAGTCAGAGTGCAAAGCACACTCTGAACCCACTGCTGTGGAGTTGACTTCGATCCACAGGAACCCTGTAGAACAGAGCGGGAATGTGCCATGAGGTTCGAAGCTTTTGATCCTCCGCGGCTCAGAGGGCCCCATATTTTGCCTGTGGAGGGGCTGCTGAGTTCAAATTGTTCATCATTAGATTAAAAAATAAATTAAAAAGTTTGAATCACTGTGCCACTAACAACAGTTGCAAATTATATTACCCAATTCTAAATCGCACCATATAATTCCTCTTTCTCTTACAGAAACTTAGAAGCCTAAATGCAAACAGGCCTCCCTCCTCATGCCCAACTAAAAGCTTACATTCCAAGCCCTCCATAAGCCTGGCTTGGTTAGTCAAGTCAGGGGGACCTATATGCCTTTAAGAGACCTCTAGTGGCCTAATGGATATGAAATTACTCCTCCAGCCAAAGGGCAGGTGGTTCTAAACCACCAACTGCTTCACGGGAGGAAGGGACAAAGGTGACTAATCCTTCCAGCTGGTTTTCAGAAGGTCCGTGATGACTTGGTTCTGACTCAATAGCAATCTCTCTATTAGCTCCCTGTTGCTTCAAATTAAAAATAAGAGATTAATAAATCTGGGAAGAGGCTAGTGCTTTTTTCTGGTTTTTTGCTATGTGCAAGATCCTGTGATATCTTGGAGTGAACTGGAAATTTGAAGGAAAAAAAGGAAGAAAGAAATGTCTTTTCATAGAAGTGTCTTTCAATCGATAATTGTGCTTCCTAAATAAAACTAATTTTCTTTTTCTCTATAAAAGGAACTTTCTCTTTATGCCAGTGAGAGGGCACATTACCAGACCAATCCTTAGTGCTCACTAAATATTTTCTGAACATGTGAATTTTTTCTCAACACTTTAGTCTTTCCCAATACATAGGAGGAATACATTAACACTCCCACATTCCCACCAATAACAACAAAATGACTGTTTAAAATAGATGTGAGGTGGGCTTATTCAAATATGTGTTTAGTGGGAGGATAAAGAAGAAGTGGTAATGTAGAAGAAGTGGTAATGTAACAGAGAACTCAGTTGCATCTGATTCTCCCAAACCTTGGAGGAAATTATTCCTTTATATGCTTTTACCAATGTCTCTGTCCCAGAGAGGTGATTCCTGGATTCCAAAGGATCTTAAAATTTGTTTCTCTGTTAATATCCAATGCCCAGTGCAGAAACAACACTAGAGTTATAATAACCAGACTTTTCTGAGTACTTACCATGTGTCAAGGACTATTTAAATTCCTCTATCTCTTTCTTTCCTTTGAGGTGTTTGTTAACTGTTTGGTAGATGCCCTTGTTGTCATGTGCAGTGAAGTCAACTACAACTCATAGCAAACCTATGAACAATATCCCTGAACCTTGCCTTATCCTGAGTCAACCTCACCATCTCCGACACCTTTGACTCCATTGCCACAGTCACTCTATCAGTTAATCTCATCCAACACTTTTCTATTTTAAGCTACCCTTACAAGCATGATGTCCTGCAAAAACTAGGCTCTCCTGATCATATGCCCAAAGTATGTGAGATGAACTGAAAATCCTTGTCACCAAAGAGAAATCTGGTTTCGCCCTCGTCAGGATAGAAATGTTTCTTGTCATGACAGCTCATGATATCTTTAATATTCTTCTAGTACCACAGCTCAAAGGTGTCCATTTTTCTGTCATCCTTAGTGATTGTCCAGCTCTCAGATGCATAGCAAGCAATTGAGGACCATGTCTTGCTCAGGTGTGCCTTTGTCTTTTACAGTGATATTCTTGATCTTTATATTCTGTAGAGGTCTTTCACTGCAGATTTTTCTATTTCTACTTGTCTTTTGATTTCCTAACTACTGGTGCCAAGGATGTTGCTTGTAGATATGAGCAAGATGAAATAATTAACAATTTCAATCTCAATCTATCATGGTGTTACCTATTGTCCCAGGGATGAGGATTTTTGTTTTCTTGATGTTGAGATGCAATCTATACTGATGGCTGCAGTCTTTGATCTTCTGCAGGGAGTGCTTCAAGTCCTCTTTTGTTTTTCCAAGCAAGATTGTGTCATCTGAACAACACAGGTTATTGATGAGTCTTCATCCAATTCTGATATCACATTCTTCTTCATAAAGTCCAACCTCTCAATCTGTTCAGTGTATAGATTGAAAAAGTATGGAGAAAGGACAGAGAAAGGACACATCCCTGATGCACTCCTTTCTTGATTCCGAAACATGCAGTGTTCCCTTGGTCTGTTAAGACAATAGAGTCTTTCTCTAGGTATAAGTTTTAGATGAGCACAATGGGATTCCTATTCTTTTCAATGTCAGCCACAGTTTTGTCCTTGAGTAGGTTCCAATAGACAGTGACCCTACATACAACCCTCACCAGTCCTGCTCACAATCATCATCACAATGTCTGCTGGGCTGAACCCCATTGTTACAGCCACAGTGTAAATCAATTTCCCGAGGGTCTTCCTCTTTTTGCTTACCTTTTATAAGGTCACTGTTAAATCTCCTGTAATGTACAACAAACTAGTAAAGCACAGAAAAGACACACTGTTTGGATTTTTGGCATCTGCCCCTAGAGTTTGAACAATCCTACCATTTCTACCCAATCTTTTCTATTTGAGCTTCCCCTATGAATCAAATCAGATTTCTGTCTCAGAGGTTTCTCAAGTTGTATAATTCATACACTAGAAATGCATTGTGTACTTTTTAAAATTAATTTTGTTTAGCTGCACTGTATATTTGAGTTTTGTGTGCCTGCTTCATCTTTATTATTTTATCTTTATAATCATGTACAATCATCCTGACCACTTTCACAAATGAAAAAAAAAATCAGTAATGTTTATTTAGTGTTTATATATAATTAAATGGAATGCAGAAGAGGCAAGATATCAATCCTATTCTGTTTTTGACAGTTGGGGTTTTGGGGCTATTCTCTAAGGTTTCTAATGCTAAAGACCTGAGATACTCCAGAATTATCACATAGTTTCTATTTTCAGAAGCAGCGAAGCCAGTGCCCCCAATGATAAACAGGTAAAGAGTATGGTCCCTGGTAGATGCCTGAGGAAGAAACAGGAAGCCATTCTTCTAGGCGCTTTCATTGATATTGTTCTTCTTTTTTACTAATGTAAAACTAGGGAGCTCTGGTGGCTTAATCGTCAGGAATGGTGCTGCCAATGTAAAGGTATGAAGTTCAAATCCACCAGCTGCTCCTCAGGAAAAAGGCAATCTCCTCCCATGCAATTTACTGCCTCTGAAAACCCACCAGAGTGTCATCTGTGAGTCAGTACACATTAATAATATAAAAAACAATGTCAAAATAGGCAGCTGTAGTGACCATGAAGAAGAGGAGCAGCTGTGCTTCCAATTCAAATGTTCAGCATTTTAATCCATCAGCTGCTCTATCGGAGAAAGATAGGTAATGTCCTACATTGTAATTTGCAATCTCTGAAAACTCACGGAGGGTCAGCCATGAGTTAATGTCAGCTCAATAACACACGCCAAGAGCAACAATATAAAAAGGGCCATGGCAAAGGCAGCTAACTTTCCTTAACTTCACAGGAGAGGAGGAGCCAAGGTTGATGACAAGAGAGAAGATCAGACATGCCTCCTCCCATTCTCTCCATTTCAACACTAAGACAATTTCTATTTCTCTACTTGAATCCATAATTCATTAGAATGACCACACAGAACTCACAGACAATAGTCACAATTATGGATTTTTTAGAGAAGTAATAAGGATCAGAAAAGGCTAAGAATACAGTTCTCCGGTCAGGACAACATCTTCATAGTATTGTATTGACACAGCCCACTTTCCGGTCCTCAGTGTTTTGGGCTATGGCCTTTTGGTCTCTGCTCTGCTTGGACAAATGTTTTTAGCTCGATGGTAAGTGTGTTGGACGTATCCCACTCTGCCAGTAATCTATGTCTCAAAGCGCTCATCATTGTTGTTGCTCTTGTGAGATATCATTAAGTCAAGTAGGACTAGAAACAACAGATATAAACTCTGTCCTATACTGTGACATCCTGATCATCTCTGACACATTTGGAACAATTGCTAAAGTCATTGTGTAAATCTATCTCATTGAGGGTTTTCCTCTCTTGCTGACCCTTCACCTTTCAAAGCATGATGTCCTTTTTCAAGGAATGTCCTGCTTTAGCAACAAGTTCAAATTATATGAGATGAAGTTTCTTCATCCTTGACTCTGAAGAGCACTCTGCACATTTTTTCCAAGACTCATCTGTTTGTTCTTTTGATGGTTCATGAGATATTAAGTCCTCTTCTCCAATACCATAATTCATAGACATCAGTTTTTTCTGTTATTCATTGTTCACCTCTTAGATACACAGAAAATGATTAAAAGACCATGATCTGAATTAGACTCACATTAGTCCTCAAATTAACATCATTGTTTCTCAGTAATATGAAGAGGTCTATGGCAGATAAATTTCTCAATGCAGTAAGTCTCATGGTTTCCTGATTGTTGTTACCAAGGGTGTTGACTGTTGACTGTGGATCCAAGTTAGATGAAATCCCAGGAAGATAGATTCCAAGGAAGATTAAATCATTGACAGCTCAGTCATTTCTCCATCTGTTTCATGTTGTCTTTTGGACCCATGGTGAGGATCTTTGTTTTCTTGATGTTAAGATGTAATCCATGCACACTCATGTTTATTACTGCTTTGTTCACAATAGCAAAGAGTTAAAAACAATCCAAGTGCCCATCAACAAACGAATGGGTAGAGAAGCTGTTGTATATTCACACAATGAAATACTATGCTGCATTTAAAAACAAGGAACTCATTAAATAAACAAAATAGGTGACCCTGAAAGACATTCGGCTGAGTGAAATATCCTAGTCACAAAAGGACAAATACTGCATAATGCCATTGTTATAAAACAGGACTAGCATTGGTGTTGGGGAAAACTTAGGAAAGGGGATAAACAATGTATACTGTATTGAAACTGATGAGGGAGAGAACTGTTTAAAAGGAATATGTAATTAGGCATTATTTACATGACAAGAGAGAGAGTCCAGAATAAGAGCTGCCTAGTAAAGTGGGTTTGGGGAGAGGAATGTATAACAATTTTTTTTTCAAAGAGAAAAGTGAACTGCAGTGAGGGGTGGGCAGGGAGGAAAATTTGCAGAAAAGAATGAATGGAAATCCAAGTTCTCTATAAACATTCGTTAAAATCTCATTTTTTTTAAAAAAAAGGATGTAATTTGTATGGAAACCTGTAGTTCCTTGTCTTCTGTAACAAGTGTTTCAAGTCCTCCTTACTTTCAGCAAGTGTTATTGTGTCATCTATATAACACAGACTAGATAGGAATCTTCCTACATTCCTGATCCTGCATACTGCTTCATAGCATCCAGCTTCATGAATTATTTGCTCAGCATACAGAATGAAGAGGTATGTAGAAAGGATATAGCCCTGATGTATACCATTCCTGATTTTAAGCCACACAGTATACTGTTCAGATAGCAGCTTCTTTATATAGGTATTGATTTCACATAAGCACAATGTTCTGGGTTTTCCATTCCTTTCAAAATTAGCCATAGTTTGCTATGCTCCACACAGTCAAATGCTTTTGCATAGTTAGCAAAACACAAATAAATATTCTTCTGCTATCCTTTGCTTTCAATCATGATTCATCTGACATCCACAATGATATACTCGGGACCACGGCCTCTTCCAAACCCCACTTAAACATCTGTCAGTTAATGTCCGTGTATGTACTGGTCGAGACATTTTTGGATGTTCTATATAAGCATTAAGTCTACAATTTGCAGCACATCAGAAAATGATGGTTGTTAGTGTTGTTGTTGTTATGTGCCGTCGAGTCGTTTGCGACTCATAGCGACCCTATGTACAACAGCCCTAAACCCTGCTCTATCCTGCGCCAACCGCACTGCCTCTGACACACCCATCCCTATTCAGTCACCGAATCAATCCATCTCATAGAGGGTCTTCCCCTCCTGCGCTGTCCCGCCACCCTCCCAACTCACGTATGCAATCGGCAAGAGCGCTTTAATCCAGCATGTGGGAGGTCCATCATTTAGTAGAGAAGAAAATGGCGTAAACCTCATTTATGGGCTTAATACAATAGAGCTGTTTGCTCATGGTGAGGTAATTGGGAACAAGACTGGTGGCCAAGGGGATCAGTTACATGGGCTAGTTCGTGATTGGTTTGTCTAGGTAGCCACTCCGCCTACCCTTATCGCTTCCTGTCTCACGTATACATTCTTCCTCTGTCACGTATATATTCCTCTCTGTGTCTCACGCTTGTCACGTGCCCACATTCTTGTGTTGTTTACCTTACACTTTAAGGTAGGTTAATCTTGAACTCTACAAGAACAAATAGATAAGACCTTCCTGCTCTCCTATGATTTTTTGAGTTGGGTTTTTTGGTTGTTGTTTTTATTCTCTAAATTTGCTGTTTCTTGATCTAGGAATTTTTATGGACTGCTTCTGCTTCTGGGATGAATGAAAGTTTTAAAAGTTTAGGCCCAGGTCAGGCGTTAGATGGAAGCCAGGCAGAAAATGGAGTGTATACAGTCCTCTCATTAGCTAAAAAAATCCTTAAGTTCTGCCATCAACCAACTCATAACTGACCTTCCAACAAGATTTTGGAGGCTGTAAATCACACAGGAGGAGATTGATTATCTTTCTCCCATGGAGCAGCTGTTGGACTAGAACTTCCCGCTTTTCAGTTGATAGTACATCCCCATGCCCACTAGGCCACCAGAGCTCAGTGTTGTACCACTCAGAATCATAATCACCAATAGAAGGGTACATTTTTTGACAATACAAACCTATTGTCCTGTCCCCTATACTACATTGCCAAATCTTTAAAAATTGTTATTTCTCATTCATTATTGCATTTTGTGATTAAAAAAAAAGTTCATGCCCCTTTTATAATTATCTGTTCTTGAAGATGGTTTCTTTTTCTTCACTGATTTGTTGTTGCTGTGTTCCATAGAGTTAGAACCAACCCACGGCTCACGTTCTAACAGATTTCCAGAAGCAGCTAATCACACAGGAGGAGACTGCCTATCCTCCCTCAGAGCATGTGGCAGATTCAAACCATGTATGTGCCTATGGCTTTGTAGGCTACCAGATATTCTCTTCACTCATTATAGCAAATATTAATACTTTTGTTATTATTATATTGTTATCATAATCATCATTTTTATTATGTGCTGTTGAGTTGCATGCAACTTATAGCAACCCTATGTACAACAGCTCTGAAACCTGCCTTGTTCTGAGCCAGTTTCACTGACTCTGACATACTTACCTGCATTGCCCCAGTTACTGTACCAATGCATCTCATCCGGAGTCTTCCTCTCCTGCACTGTTCCTCTACTCTTTTGAGCATGATGTCCTATTCCAAAGACCAGCCTATTTTGGACACATGCCCAAAGTATGTGAAGTGGAGCTTTACAATTCTAGCCACCAAGGAGAAACTTGGTTTCACCCTTTGCAAGACAGATCTTTATGTTTTCTTGGTGGTCCATGATATGTTCAAGACTCTTCTACAGCATTACAACTCAGAGGTCTCTATTCCTCTTTGTCATCTATTCTTCTTCTGTCACCTTTAGTCCTTGTCCAGCTGATATATAGCAAGTAATTACAAAGACCATGGACTGGATCAGGTGCACCTTAGTCTCTAGACTGACATCATTGCTTCTCAGTACTCTGAAGAGGTACCTGACACTTATTACTACTCCCTGTGCTATTTATTAAATATATAAGATCATATTTAAATGCCCTCAAGAGAAAGATAAAAGCTGTGAGCTTGCATATGCTTGCTGATATCTTGATGGACTAGTCCGTATGGTTTTGTGCTGCTAAACCAAAGGCTTAAATCCATCAGCTACTCTGCAAGAGAAAGATGACAATCTTCTCCAGTGAGATTCACAGTTTCTTAAGACCTCTTGGAGGGTCAGGGATGAGATGGTTTCAACTTAAAAGCAATGCTTAAAAGCAATGAGCTTAAGTGGGAATTTTGTTTTGTTTTGTTGATACCTTGTTAAATAAATGCTTTGTCACAAATAAAATTAGATATATTCATCTGTGTCACATGTGATAGAATAGAACCTCTGTCAATTTCATGTGTGATGTTCTGTGAACATTCATCCAATGTGGCCTTGTTCCTTTGATACTTTTTTAATCACTTTTTCTGGAAGCTAAGTCTGGAGTCCAAAATAACACATGTTAAAACTTTTCACTTTGTACAGTAAAAAAAAAATCCTCTGCACAACTCAATGACAAGATTGACTTAAAGAGATGAGATGCTGACAAAATTCATAATTTACTTAGTTGACAATGGTGTACAAAAATGACCTAAGCAATGTGACATTTAATCACAAAAAGGCCACTGAGCTGCAAATAGAATCAAATGGCAGCAGTGGAAGTCCTGGAGCCAGGACTGTAGAAGGACTTCGGATCCAAATGTTGGATACCATATGCAAATTTTATAGCTCACTCTTCCTGAATAAGAAATCTCGTGCACGATTAAAATACCATAAAAAGTTTACAAGGCTTTCCAAGCAGCATATTTCCTGTTCTGGGAGTTAGAGGGCAAGTGCAAACTTGAGAACACACTCTACATATGTAAAACAGATAGAAAAAAACACACTGAGTGACCTCCATGAATAGAGCAGGCTGACCACTTTTATTCTGGAAATAAACTGCCTGATTTAATCCGCATTTTAATGGACTCACTAGTATTCCAAATTTTTAATTCTGAAAATGGAGTCATTTCTTTCTTATGTAATAATGTTGCAAATTGCTTCATGTCCTAAGTTATATCAACTCTCACTTTGGGTGGGGAGCTCTGGTGTAACAGTCCCTAGAGTGTTGCGCTACTAACCCAAAGACCACGTCTCTCTGGCTGCTCAAATCCACCAAAAACTCTTCCCTCCAGTGGGATTTACAGCTTCGAAAACCTCCTGAAGGCTTAGCTGTGAGTCCATTCTTACTCAAGGATTGGGACTTATTTTTAAATGATTTTATTTGTAATTGTGATTTTAACAAAAATTTACAGAACAGTTGGAATTTCCATTCATTAATTGTTGCACATTTTCCTCCCTATCCATCCCCAGTTTGCTTTAAAAAAAATTCAAAAAAACATTCATTCATTGCTGCATAATTTCCTCCCTGCCCCCTACCAGTCCATTTTTCTGTGTACCTCTTACTCTGGACTATTGCAATACAAATAATGCATAATCATATATTTGTTTTAAACATTTCTTTTCTTCATCTGTCCCAATGCAGTGAGTTTGACTTTGAACCCAGAAACACAATTTAACATGCAGCCTATCCAGATAGACTATACCATTTCTAACTTGATTCTAAAGTGCTGTCAGTTTTACAAATTTATTGTGCTCTGTGAGGTATAACTGGGAGAGCTTTGTTGTTATTCTTAGTGACTGAGTCAGATCCAATTCAAGCTGGCAATATATTTACACTTCAAATCTTGTTTGATACTGAGCTGTCCTCATAGTCTATGGTATGGCACTTTAGCTTCTCTTCTTTCTAGACTTATTTGTGTGTTCTTCTGGAAGTCTCTGTATAGAAGGTATAGTAAATATTCCTTGCCAGCAATGGCAATTCAATGGCATCAATTCCTATTTGTTCATCTTTACTCCTTATGAGTCGCAGAAGGATGGCCATTCTCCTCCCGTGCCATTAACTACCTCTAAAAACCCACTGGAGGGTCAACAATGGATCAGTTCCACCTTGACAGTACACAACCACAACATTCTTCAGGAAGAACTAGGAGTTTTAAGTAAGTTTCATATCCTTAAACTGTCTGTTGAATAACCAGACCAAGTTTTTATTGCCAGATTAAAACTCCACTTGCTTTCAAATTACTTTTGACTTGTGATCACGCCAAACGTGTCAGAATAGAAAAATGCTCCATTTTCAATTTCCATTGTAATTTTCAGTGCCTGGTATTTGCTAGTATGTCATAAGGACTTTCTTCAAAACTGCGCTCGACATCAAACTTTTGGTTCACAGAAGTTCAAGCTAGTCATTTGTACTACACAGCCACTTCATTACCTGGTTACCAGTTTGGAGAAAAGGGAAACATGGAGTAGGTGTAGGGCTATTTCAGCTTGGAGTACTTGCTTAGACTAACTCATGAATGGACAACAGATTGTGTCTTTCCAAGCTTTGTCCAAGACCAGATCAACATGTGCTTCTGCTGCAGTTGGCCTTGAGGACCATGACGTCAGAACTGACCCATAGCTGACCTTCCAGTAGGTTTTCAAAGGCAGTAAATCTCATGGGAAGAGATTGCCCCTCATTTTCCCATGCAGCAGCTGGTTGGATTCAAATTGTATACCTTTGCAGTGGCAGCACCATTTCTTACCACTAAGCCACCAGAATGCTCTAGATTTAGATCAAGATACAGATATCAAATTGATACATTCTAATTTCCATCCGAAGGGAAACTTGCACATGATTTGTTTATGTACAGAAGACAAATTATGTAAGCCCTACCCATGGAAACAAAATTTTAAATGCCAAAAAAAATCTTAATTTCTTTTTAATGCAAATTATGATATAGACTCATTGATTAGAAGCATTAGTTTGACACATTCAGGAAAATTATAATTACAGTGAGTAAATCTTGATATACCACAATAAAGTCTAGTGTATTTAAAACAACCTGTTAGTGATGTCGGGTGCTTCTTCTGATGCCATGGAAACACGAAGATCAAATAGAAATAGGAAAAGCAATAAATACACATAACCCCTGCCTTTGATTCACTTTTGACTCTTAGTTAAGTTCCATCCAGTTTCTGAGGCTGCAAATCTTAATAGGAGCCAACTGCCCATCTTTCTCCTCAAGAGTAGCAGATAGAATTGAACCGACAGTCTCTCAATTCATAGGGAAATATTCTATAAACTAGATCAGATTGGGAAGGGTGTGCATCAGGGATGTGTCCTATCTCCTTATCTTTTCAATCTATATGCAGAACAGATTACCCGGGAGGCTGGGCTCAATGAGGAGAAATGTGGCATCAGGATTGGAGATAGACTCATCAACAATCTGTATTATGCAGATGACACAAACCTGCTTATTGAAACTGAGAAGGACTTGAAGCACCTGCTGCAGAAGGTCAAGGACTGCAGGCTTCAATACGGTTTGAAGCTTAAAACAAAACTTCTCACCACTGGGCCAATTGGCAGCATCATGATAGATGGTGAAGAGATTGACATTGTTGACAGCTTCAGTTTGCTTGGATATATAATCACCACTCTTGCTACCAGATCCCAGGAAATTAAAAGATAAATTACATTGGGAAAGTCTGCTGCCAGAGACCTCTCCAAGGTACTGAGGAGCAACAATGCCAGTCTGGAGACTAAGGTGCACCTGATACAGTCCATGGTCTTTGCCATTACTTGCTATGCATCAGAGAGGTGAACAATGACTAGGGATCATAGAAGGAGGATTGATGCCTTTGACATTTGGTGCTGGAGAAGAGTATTGAATATACCATGGACTGCTAGGAGAACAAACAAATTTGTCCTGGAGAGAGTGAAGCCAGGCTGTTCCAAGGCTGCTCCTTGGAGGCAAGGATTCTGAAGCTTTGTCTGACATACTTTGGACATGTTGCAAGGAGAGACCAGTCCTTGAAGAGGGACTTCATGCTTGGGAGGGTGGAGGGACAGGCAGGAGAGGAAGACCCTCGATAAGATGAATTGATTCTGTCAGTGGGGTAATGGAGACAGGCGTGTTGGAGACAATAAAACTGGCAAGGGATAGAACAGGGTTTAGGGCTGTTGTACATAGGATCACTGTGAGTCACAAGCAACTTGATGGCACATAACAACAATATGTCACCAGAAAGAAGCTCTGGTGACCTAGTGACAAGAAACTGTGCTGCAATTCAGAAGGCAAGAAGTTCAAATCGCCCTAGCAGCTCTGTGGGAAAAGGATGGACAATCTTCTCCTGTGTGATTAACTGCTTCTGAACACCTGCTGGAGAATCAACTATGGGTCAGTTCCAACTTGACGATACAAAACAACAACACCAACAACAACAATGCCACCAGAGCGCCAGAAATATACATAACCTGAAAATATGAATTATCATCTTCTTGATGTGCAGTTTACAATATCTGAAAATCATGCTTCATTTGGGTGGCTAATAATATTCTGAGCTTCTGTTGCCTTATACTAATTCTAGAGGATGTAGTCAGCAGGCAAAAGGCAATCTTTATGCACCGCTCGCCAGTTACACATTGAGCAATCTCCACTTTAAAAGAATATTTTCTTCTCTGGTTCAGCCTTCAAGCCTCAAGAATGTGAATCTTCTACTTGCCGGATTTGAAGAATTAAGTCCTTATCCACTGAGTAGGAGGATATCTGGATACCCGAGTTATTTATTTTCTTAAGGAATATTTTACAAGGCTTCTTTTAAAGGCTGAAGCCAGTAGTTCAGCCTTCTGTGCATTGAGAAGATGTGAGCTTAAGAGAAAGATCACTCCAGCACACTAAGTGAATTAAGACTGTCAGACATGCCCCGAGCCCACTGTGGAATCTAATGCATAACATCAGGAGAGTTTGTTTTTCCATGTATCTTTTTCTCAATTACTGTGTATTCTAGCTCTGCCACTTCATGCAACATTATGTAAAGAATTCTCTATTAAAGTCGGAGCAATAAACTCCATTGAGTTTAACTTCTGGTCCACTTGCAAGGGATAAACACCCTACACATGGTATTCATTTTACCACATTTCATCTGTTGGTGCTGTACTGGGGGCTAGATAACAAACATAACAGCATGGCAAGTAATGTGATGCAGGAGATATTGTTAGTATTATTATTTTTATCTGGATTTTTAAATCCAGCTCGCAAGAATGTTTTTCATGTCTGAAGGGAAAAGGAGACTGTAATCCTATCACTGGACAATCTGCTAATAGCAAACATCAAGGAGACATAATTCATTTGTTTTGATAACTTTGCGGAGTGACTTTTAGAAACTACTTTGAAAATTAGTTGAAATCCAGTTGAGAGGGGAAAAAGGATCTTTATGTGGGAAGGGAATTTTCCAACTGGGTAGGGCTACTTGTTTCAACTCAATATTTTAAAATTCTGAAATTAATTTTTTTACCGCGCAATGCAAGCTAATCATTTGCCATGTGGTTTGATCAGAATTCTAGGATGAAGTTTATTCTTTGTACTCTGAGTCCAGCCTTTGTTCTATGCTCTGTACCTAACCATGAATTCCTTGATAATTTACCAAAACAGACTGGCAAAAAGCCCTGTTGCCGACTGATTGTTGACCCTTCACTGGATTTCCAAGTCTGTAAATCTTTACCTAACATTCAGTGAGATGAATTGACACAATGCTTCCGACAGTGCATTTAAATACAGCTGAGATTGTGAAGATGCCACCGGATGGGACAAGGTTCCCTTCTGTTGTACATAAATAAGGCTGCTGTGAATCTCAGGTAATCCAGTGCCACCTTGCAACAGAAATCTTTATGGGAGGAAATTCTCAATCTTTCTCCTGAGGACCAGCTGATAGATTTGAACTGCCAACTTTCACGTGTTAACAGTCCAGCATATTAGGCGCTGTGGCACCAGTGCCGACTATGAGCCAGGGCTCTTAAGAACTTACCTCAAAATGCAAAGCTCACACTCACTGCTGTCAAGTCAGTGTTGACTCAAAGTGAGCCCTCCTCAGGTTCTCGAGGCTGTGAATTGTATGTGAAAAGATTGCCTTTCTTTCCCTTAAGCAGAAGCTTCTGGTGGATTTAAACCCAAGGGAATTCTCGGCCTTTAAGTTAACAGCCCAATTCACTGGTAACTGTGCTATCAGAAGCTGTGTTGCAATTTCTAAGGCACGTGGTTCAAATCTACTAACTCCTCTGTAGAAAAAGGATGTGCAATCTCCTCCAGGGAGATTTACTGCCTCTGAAAACCCACAGGGGGATCACTTCTGACTTGAATTCATGCATACAACAACAAAAATCAGTGACCTAATTTTGCAGATGGTGGTCCAGTGGGTAAAAATTTGCATTACAAACCTAAAGGCAGGTAGTTCGAATCCACCAGCTACTCTGAGGAAGAAGGATGGTTAGTTGTTGCTGACTCAGTGGAAGTAAGTTGAGTTGAATTAGATAAGTGTTTGACTGCTAATGGCAAGGCAGGAGGTTTGAACCCACCAGACACTCTCAGGAAACGATGATAAGTGGTCTCCTCCTTTACTCCCAGTAACAAAACTGAATGGATAGTAATGAACACCGAATCCACTTGATGCTGGTGGGTTGTCAGTTGTTATTTTATTTTGTTGACCATTTTTCTTTCCAACAGTGTATGTTAGAAACATATAAAGAGAAGCTTTTTTACATGTATTTTTATAACTTATTTTTGGACACTAAGAGTTCCTGAGACTAATGTGTATTACAATCATTTTCCCAACAGATCACAGGCTCTCAATGAGCCTATTTTCAATAAGACCAGGTGATTTTTTTTTTTTTAATTCACAATGTGGCCCTTGGACCTCTCAGATACTAAATATGTAAATATTTATCACATTGAATTATCTTTCAGTTTTTACTCCTTTAATGATATGCCCAATAGTATATAAAGAAACCCATACCCAACAGCACAAAAAGAATCCCACTAGTCTATTGAATCTTCAGTTTACACTAGGTGATAGCCTATTTACCTGGTAGAAATGAATTTTCTAAACTGTGATAGCATCTGTTTCTCAAGACATCACTATGGATGAATTATTTTATATTGAACACTCACCGTCACCAACTGTTTTCCTTAAAGAGAGATCAATGCAGTATCTACACTGCTGAGTAATTACAATACCTGATTTACACAGACTAGAATCCACCAGCTATTTCAAGGGAGAAAGAGAGACCATTCTCTCCTGTGCAAGTCACAGCCTTGGAAGTCCAGGGGAAGGTCAGCCAGAAGCCAGTTCTGACCCAGAGGTAACTAGTGAGTGAAAATTGCTCCCAAGATCCTGCGAAGTCTCTTTGAAAATATTTTTAATCTGAATTAAATGGGCATGTAATAATGAAATGTATGGGTACACTGAATTATATTTTATTTACATGACCCATTAATCTTCAGTTATGCTTTATTAGGTTTTTCTCATGTAATTATTTTTTTTAGCTCCTGGAAAGGATGTATGTGTGTTTTATAGAACAGGCGATAAAAGACATGCTTGTGTTTATAAAGTGAAAAAGAGCATGTAAGTGAAAAGTCTATATTCTACTGAATATTCAAAATTATTATTTGATGAGATCGGGCTACCAGATCAGAAAAAAAAGAGACTACATAGAGAATCGATAGAAAGTTATGAGTCTGGAAAGAATTGTCTGCTAAGAAAGAAAACTCACAACTTTCAAATACATATAATTAAAATGTGATTTATAAAACAAATGATATTGGATTTATGATGACTTTGTCTCATACTGAATTGTGTTCTCCTTAAGTATTGGTGCTCTTGCTAAGATTCTGAAGCCGACCGCCGTAGTTATGCCATAAGTATGATACTTTATGGCTTGGGGATAATGCATGCAGTAAGCCTTAGGTGGGTTGAGACTGTGCTAAATTCATTATTTTTTCACTCCTATACTGTAAAATGCATTATATAGTTCCTGTCCAAGATATTTATGTCTTAAAATTAGATGTAATCTTTTCAAAGAAGTAAGATGAGTTATTGGAGGGAAAGGACCAGATGTAACATTTTCAGCTTTCCATTTGTAAGCTGTGTTCATGGAGCCCGGGGAACTCAACAACACAATTAAGGGCATCGATCGGCTCTGTCATTACACCATAGACAGACTGGCTAGGGCTTTGCAGTTTACACAGTTCTGTGACTTCTCTTGGTTTGGGGTTGATTTTAAGTGAATATAGAGTTTCAAAAAGGTGTAAAATTGACCCTCTCTGAGTTCATCTAGGCTTTTGTGAAATAGCAAAAAGGGAAGTGGGGACGGGAGTTTGGCCACAAATTTCTAATAGTAGAGTGAGATCATCACACACAATACCAAAGGAAGAATCAAAGGCTAATTGTCCAAAACCCCCATTGCCAGAATCCAGGTGCAGTGGGGGAAGAGAAGGAGCAGGGAAATGAGGGAGCCGATCATGACCACCGGAACTCCTTACACCATGCTGTAAGCATGTTTGTAGGCAGTAATGCAAGCTGTATTTTTTTCTTAGTTCTTGCTCTATGCTAGGCTCTGTGTCAACATACTTTACCTTGATTCTTTCTTTTCCATGCCTCAAAACAAGCAAAGAGACTAAAATGCCATTGTGCAGATGAGAATACCGAGGCACAGACATACGTATCTTGTTTTATGCCACAGAGTAACCAAGGGGCAAAGTTAGATGAGATCTAGAGATCCTGAATGCTGTTGTTGTTGTTGTTAAGTGCCATCGAGTCGCACATGACTCATAGAGACCTGAACAAAAGACCTGAGCAATTGTGTAACTTTCATCATTTCTCCAAGTTCTATTTTGGAAGTGGATGCTACTCCTGCTTCCAAGCTTGTTTAATTGGAGAGCTCCACCAAACACTAGATGTGAAGAAAATGAAGTAACAAGAGATACTTTTCTGAGGGAAAGACTAGATTATCTTAATATTCAGGAGGCAATTTTAATTGTCTCATTTTTAACAAGTATGAATCCCTTTATGATTCTTTAGTTTATCAGCTCAATAAAGAGCTATGATAGAAAATGTCACAGGGCCAGAAATCTATTTCAGACTTAAAAAACCACCTGCACAGCACAGCTGTACACATTCTATTGTCCAACAGTTCCATCCCCTAGACATTCGGGTCCTAGACCTGATCTTGAATCTCTTTATTATCACAAGATTGGTGTAGCATGCTCCAAATTCAAGACTGTATTCAGCTTATTTCTCTGTGATCTAAAGTAGATTATTTCTATATTAAACGGACCCTTTGGACAAGGTAGCCTTGATCTGAACTTTTTGGTAAGTCTGCCCTCAAAAGCTCCAAAATTATAGTTTTCATTCCACTTGGCCATAGACAAGTGGGTTGCTCCCGAGAGAATGAATTACTTCTCCCACTGTGGATTACAGAGTGATAAAGTTTCCTTTATGAATAAGTGTCAAAAAGAAGCTTGTCTTCCCTTGCCGCATAGTGTGTTATGTGTTGGGCTAACTGAAAATTTGTTGGTTCAAATTCTACAGCTGTTCTGCAGGAGGAAGATGAGATACTCTTCTAACATAAAATGTATAGCCTTGAAAATGTGAGGGCTTCCCATGAATCTAAATCAACTTGAGAGCAGTGGGTTTTTTTCCAAGTTTGTTTTATTTTTTGTTAGGTTGCTTAAAACATATATACATATACTATTCTTTCTGTTCTGTCTCCTCAAGTCAGAACCAACTCATACTTTTGACCATTCAGCAGGTGTCTGGAGGCTGGAAATTGTACTGGAGAAGATTTCTTATTGAAGATTTCTCCTGTAAAGTTGGTGGATTCAAACCACATGCCTTTGGACTGACAGGACAATTTATTACCATTAGGTCACTGTGCTGTGTACGTACATATGTATCATGGCTTGGATCGGGTCTGTCTTAATCTTTAAACTGACATCCTTCCTCTTTGGCATGCTAAAGAGATTCTTGCCAGCAGATACACCCAATGCAATATGTCATTTGATTTCTTGGCTGCTCCTCATACGAATGTTGAATGTAGATCTAAGTAAAATTAAATCCTTGACAGCATCAATCATTCTCCAGTCGTCATGTTGCTGTCAATTGGTTCAGTTCTGAAGATTTTTGTTTTCTTGATGTTGAAGTATAATCTCTACCAAAGATTTTTACTTATGTCTTTGAGCTTTATCTACAAATATTTCTAGTCTTTTTCATTTTCTTCAAGGAAGATTTTATCACCAGCCATTTATGTGTATGTTTATTGAACCATAGGCCACCAAGAAAACATATGTCTTGTAGAGGGTGAAACGAGTTTTTTGCTTGGATGCTAGGATTCTGAAGCTCCATCTCACATATTTTGGCATGTGGCCAGAAGGGACCAATCCTTGGAGAAGGACATTATGCTCAGAAAAGTGGAGGAACAGCACAGGAGAGGAAGACCCCAGATGTGTTGGGTTGATACAGTGACTGGGGCAATGGGGGTTGGTGGGTCAGAATCGCTAAGACTGGGTCAAGGCAGGGAAGCTTCAGAGCTGCTGTACATAGGATCGCTATGGGTCACAGGCAACTCGACAACACATAACAACAGCAACAACAACATTGAGTTAAATAGTTTTACAAATATACTTTTGTGACATTGATTATACTCATCATGCTCTTAAAATATCACTGCAGTATGTTTGCAAATTATTGCATAACAGAAAATCAGTATCCCCTCTGAGGGCAAGATTCCCTTTTACTCCGTGTAGTCGCTAATAAGCTTTAGGCTCTGTTCACCAACTGTATCAACTTACAAACTATCTTTTGATAATTGACTTCTTTTACTCAGAAGAATAGTTTTAAGGTTCAGCCGTATTACAGCATACACTCATTTTTATCATTCACTGGAACTCTTTTTTCCTTAAAGTTTCCACTGTCAACCCAGATGCTAGAAAATAGCCAAGCTATTAACAGTCAAACTTCCACCAACACCTTTGTTTTAAAAATGAACATTTCCTTTGAGAACGGTAAAGTCTCAAATTCCAGTATCAGTATAACTTGTTGAAGAACTTTGTGTATCTAACTAGTTACCTAAAAGGCAAGATGAAATAACCCATATGTATTTTTCCTAGAGAATAGGCATGTGTGTGTGTGTGTGTGTGTGTGTGTGTGTGTGTGTGAGTGTGAGTGTGTTTTAGTGTTCATACATGTGTATGAAGAAGAGGAAGACCCAGGGTTAGTCAGGTGGATCAGCACAGTAACTATAGCAGTGGAGTCAGTTGTATCAGAGATGGTGAGGTTCGTGCAGGGTACTGCAAGGCTGAGCACCATTGTATATAGGGTTGCTACAAGTCCTAGTAAACTTAATGGTACAAAGCAACAACAAAAACATATGTGTAATGTGTGCAAACATATGTGCGTGAGTGTGTGTGAGAGTGGCTGGCTTTCAGAGGCAGTTAATTTCATGGAAGGACATTGTCCATCTTTCTCCCATAGAGCTGGTAGAGTCAACTATGTACACATGGGCTGCCAGTGCAACTCCTTACCGCTAGGAGGACACCAGAACTCCCCCTAGGCCACCAGAATGGCTTCTAGTTCGTGAGAGTACCTATCTCTCTCTCTCTCTATCTCTCTCATCTCTCTATCTATCTGTTATCTATCTATCTATCAATCAATCAATCATCTATCAAGCATCTATCTATAGTTGCAGATCCTTCTCCCACGGAGCAGCTAGTGGATCTGAACAGTATACCTTTGGGATTTCAGTGCAATTTCTTACCATTAGGCCACTAGAGCTTCATATGTGTGTGTGGGGGGTGGTGTGTGTGTCTATACTCCCATGCATTAACTATCTCTAAAAACCTACTGGAGGTTCAGCTATGTATTGGTTCTGATTATATGGTACACAAAAACTACATATGCATATGTATACATATTAGTGTATTTTTATACATTATTAGAACAGTACTGAGTATTTAATGGACTGCCAAAAGAACAACTACACCTTGGAGAAAGTGAAGCCAGAGTGTTCCTCAGAGACAAAGATGATAAAGCTTCACCTCACTTACTTCAGTTGCTAGAAGAAGCTATTCCTTGGAGAGGGACATCTTGCTTGAGAAGGTGGAGGGCAAAAGAGTAGAAGACCCTCAACCAGATGGATTGATACTGTAACTCCTACAATGGGCTTGAATGTATCAGAAAGAGGATGGAACAGGATAGGACAAGTTTCAGATCTGTTTTCATGAGATCACTACGGGTTATGCACAACTCAATAGCACCTTACTGCCAGAATATATCAATTAAGACAGGTTAGGAAGAAGGGTTGGTCATCCACTTCTGAAATAACAAGTCTTCTAAAACCCTATGTACAATAGAGCATGCATAGACTAACAGATATGGTACCTGAGGAAAAGCCCTCAAATTAGAAAGCACAAATGAGGAGAGAGAGTTGTAAGCATGTATCGATGATTGGAACATGGAATATGAGAAGCCTGAATGTAGAAAAACTAGACATTGTTAAGAAAGAAATGGAACACATAAATATCGACTTACTAGGTATTGGAAAAATGAAATGGATTGGCATGGGGCATTAGAGTTGAACAATAACTAAGGATGGCAGAAGACTATGCCTTTGAGTGTGGTGCTGGAGAAGACTGTTGAACATACCATAAACTACCAAGAGAACAGGTCTGTCCTAGAGAAAGTGAAACTGTGTTGCTCTTTGGAGACAGGATTTTTTTTTAATTTATCTTCTTCTGTACTGATTTATTCAAGTATGAACAAATGACACTGTTTATCACACTGGATCTTTCCCATTTTGTTCACCCTTCCCATCCCATCACAATTGTGCTATGATTAATGCTGTCAATCCCACCAATCCTCATGGCTGAGCTTCCACCCTCCCCCTCTTTGATCTTCGTACTCATTCTATAATGATGGTTTTATACATATTTGTCCTTATTAGTTTAATCAGCATAATGCTCTCCAGTCTCACCTAAGTTAGGTAGTAATTTACAAAATCATTGCTCCTGTGTGCTGTGTAGTAATTCCATCGTGTAAATTTCTCAGTCAATTCAGTTTTAGTCGGATTACATCTGAGATTTGCACAGAATGATATTCAAATGGTCAACAGACATATGAAGAAATGCTCAAAAGTACTGGCAATAAAAGAGATGCAAATTAAAACCACAATGAGATACCATTTCACTCCAGTAGTAGTGGCACAGCTTAATAGGACAGCAAATAATAAATGTTGAAGAGGTTGTGGTGAAAAAGAAACTCTTATACATTGTCGGTGGGATTGTAAAATGGCACAACCACTCTGGAAGACAGTTTGGTGCTTCCTCAAAAAGCTGAACATATAAATTCCATATGACCCAAATATTCCATTGGTTGGAACATACCCTGAGAAAATGAGAACTGAGGCTCAAACAAAGACTTGTATGTCAATGTTCACAGTAGTGTTATTCACCATAGTATGAACATGGAGAGAAGGATTTTGAAGATCCATTTCACATACATGGGGTATGTTTCCAGGAGAGACCAGTCCTTGGAAAGGGACATCAGGCTTGGAAAGTGAAGGGACAGCACAGCAGAGGAAGATTCCAGTTGAGACAGATTAACATAGTAACTGGGGAAATGGGGCGTAGGCATGTCAGAAACAGTGAAATTGGTCCAGGGTAGGACGGTGTTCTAAGATATTGTATCACTATGTACTATATATGTCACTATGAGTCACAGCTGACTTGACAACACACAACATCAACAACATTATGTTTGAGTACCATTCATCTGTCAGTTTGTAGTGTGGTGGTGTTGGTATTGCTGTGATACTGGAAACTATGCCATTGGTATTTGTAAAAGGGGCAATTAAAACATGGATACAGTCAAGTTCAGCCCTATTAACTCTATGAAGTGCAATTGTGCCTATCAATAAATTCCATGGTATCCAACAAATAACTAACTACAAGTCATACATCACCCCACCTATGATACTTTACCTGCTTCATATTACTGGAACCAATGTTCAATGCAAATTGACTCATAGACTTTATTTTACTTGCAGTTGGTGGGGTTATGAAGGAGAAACACTAAGGAGTGGCGAAAGCAAAGAATGTCACACAGTCAAAATGCAGGTTTTAGTGAACAGTAGCACAGCCAGGTTAACAGAAAGACACAATTCCTCAGTCAGGTGAGACAGCTTCCCAGTCAATAAGTGAAAGTTGACTCAGTCCAGCAACACAATGCAAGTAGAATTTGAGTTCCTCAAAAAGTCCTAAAGCTTTAGGACTTAGAAGTCACAAGAAAGCTCTTCCTTCAATTGTCCTTTAATTTTCCAGAACCTTTAACTCTGTATTCATCTCCAGGGCTCCATCAGGCTACACATAGCCACAGGTCCTATACAGTCTGAGAAACTCTCCCTTTTTTTGTTGGCTCCATTGTTGTTGATGGTACAGAAGAAGTTGATCAATGATGAACATTGTGTCTGCAGTTGAAACAGTTGGAGCCCACTCACTCCCCCAGAAAGTCTAAGGCAATTACTAGAAAAGTTATTTTCAAAAGCCCAAACACCACAATATGTCAAATACCAGCAGAGTAACCCATAGTGGATAGATTTCAGGGAAGATTCCAGACTATGAACCAAGACATACTATCCACACGTGAAAAATCAGTTCCTAGAAAATTATATGAATAACAGTGGAACATTGTTTGATGTAGTGCTGGAAGGTACATCCCTCAGAAAGGTACAGGGTTCTGAAACGTTTAGGCTTGTTCTTTATAGGGTTGAATCATAGTTGACTCAGTAGCACCTAAAATATGATGGAAGGATTCAAGTAATACAAAGGTGAATCAGATGATTTTTTTTGTCAATAACAATAATAAAATGATTTAAAACATATTAAACTACTGATATGTGCTACATACTCTGGATGTTCAATTCTGGCTTGAACCCCACAAAGACCTCATGAGATGGGTTTTATTACATAATAAATTCTTATTGTTAAGTGCCACAGTGTTGCAGACGACCCTTACTGACCCTATAAATAAAAGTCTTGAACACAAAACTCTCATCTTTTCTCCAAGTTCATAGAGTTTCCAGAGGCAAGATTTTTGAAGTGGATGCTGCTCCTGCTTCGAAGCCTCATTTATTCAAGAGATCTATAAAAGCGAGGCCCAAGGGCCACAGGCAGAAGGCTCAAAAGCCTTTTTAAAATATGAGGCCAAATCCAATCAGTTCACACCCTGTTGAGAGCAACAGCCACATCCTAGTTTCAACCCCAAGCAGATGTGGAAACTAGTTCATGGGAAAGCTAAGAACTTTTCCAAAATTAAACAGCTCATGCACTGGTTGCTGTTAGGTGCAGTAGAGTCAGTTTCAAGAGGTAAATTCAGGGATTGAAACTAGGCCGAGTGTCTCTAAGACTGACACACACCTACTCTACTTTCAGTCAGTTCTGTGGCAGTTAAATATATATTACTTATCATAATCAATCATTCAGACATCAGCAAACTTTAAGAAGGGCTCCTAGCACATGGTATGCACTCTATAAATCATAGTGAAGGCAATGATGATAACTGTAGCTTGAATAATGATTTGAAGAACAAATCAACTACTTTATTAGGACAAAGTTTGACTAGAGAAGGCAGAGCTCCAATACTCAATGACTCATTATCACTGCTGTGATGCTACACTGCTGTTGTTAGGTTGCCATCAAACTTGACAAATTTGACCCTGTGAACAACATATCTGAACCCTGTCCTTTAATTTGCCAGCTACATCTTTTCTGGAGTCACAGTATCAATTGAGCCCATTGGTGTAGTCACTGTGTCATTTCTTCTCCTCAAGGGCCTTCCTCTCTTTCATGGACAGAAAAATTTCAGAATTTCAAGAAGACAAAACAAAGGGAATAAATGCCAAAGTAAAAGAGCTGAACCAATGTTTTCAAAGGACAAGTCAAGAAGACAAAGCAAAGTATTGCAATAGAATGTGCAGAGAGCTGGAACTGGAGAATAAAAAAAGAAAAACCTCTCTGCAGTTCTCAA
>NW_006399862.1:2947899-2960691 GCF_000299155.1 Elephantulus edwardii
GGAGTGTTACTTCCTGTGAAATACTTCCTGAGCTAGAGCATTAGGTTGACAATAGAGAAAAATTTGGCTTCATTTACCAGGAATTCCTTTTATTATTTGCTTCCCCAGATTATCAATAAATACACAGAGAAACATGACTTGGGGTCTTCAGTTGAGAATGCTGGCCCCCTGTTTTATGCTCTCTGCTCTCATTCCTGGCTGTATGTCTCATTATTAATAATTATAAAATTACTTTACCTCGGTCTGCAACATTTCCCAGTGCAATACTTCTTTTACTTTCCTGGCTGCTGGTGCCAAGATTGTTGATTGTGAAGCTAAGCAAACTATAATGATATGTGCAAAGAGCTAGAGTCAGAAAATCACAAGGGGGAAACTCACTCAGTATTTCTTAAGCTCAAGGAACTGAAGAATAAAGTCAAACCTCAAGTTGCAATACTTAAGGATGCTTTAGACAGAATATTAAATGACCTAGGAAATACTAAAAGAAGATGGAAAGAGTATACAGAGCCATTGCACCAAAAGATATTGGCAGACACAGAAGAATTTCATGAAACAATATAGGAGTAAGAGCCAGTGGTAATGAAGGAAAAAGTTCAAGTTACTCTGAAAGGATTGGCAAAATATAAGGCCCCAAGAATTGATGGTTTACCAATTGATGTATTTCAACAAACAGATGCTTCCCTAGATGTGCTCATCACTTTGTGCCAAGAAATCCGGAGGTCATCCAGCTGGCCAACTGACTGGAAGAGATCTTTATTTATTCCCATTCCAAAGAAAGGTGACCCAACAGAGTGTGAAAATTATCGAACAACATCATTAATATAACATTCAAACAAAAATCTGATGAAGATTATAAAAAACCAAATGGAACAGCACATCGACAGAGACCTGCCAGAAGCACAGGCTGTGATTATAAGAGGCCACGGTACTAGGGAAGCTGTATATAAGGTATTGGCAAAAAATAAGGCCCCAGAAATCTATGGGATACCAATTGACTTGTTTCAATTAACATGTACAGCCCTGGATATACTCACCAGTCTATACCAGGGAATTTGGAGGACAGTTATCTGGCCAGTGAATTGGAAGAAGTCCATATTTGTTCCCATTCTCAAGAAAGGTTATCCAAGTGAATGTGGAAACTGTTAAACAAATTTAACATCACATGTAAGCAAAATTCTGCTGAATATCATTCAAAATTGGATAGCATAGTACATAGGTAGGGAACTGCTAGAACTTCAAACAGTATTTAGAAGAGACTGTGGCCATGATCAATATGTTTGATACTAACGGCCAAGAGATTGGGAGATATGTTGCACTTTGATAGTCTATACTCAGGGACCTCTCCACATTATTGAGGAAAAATGATGTCAGTTTCAGATGATCTTTTCAGTCACTTGCTATACATCTGAGGGCTGCAGAATAACTTAAGGATGTGTCCTTGAGCTGTGATGTTGGGAAGGATTGTTGACTCTCCCGTGATTGGACTGCCAAAAGGACAAACATATATGTCTTGGAGACGATGGAGTCAGTGTGGTTCTTAGAGACAAAGATACTGAAGCTTTGTCTTGTATACTTTGGGCAAGTTACATGGAGAAGTACATCATGCTTGGGAAGATGGAGGGATGGAGAAGGAGAGGAAGACCTTCATTTAGGCGGATTGACACAGTGACTGCAGCAAGTGGCTTGAGAGTATCCAGTATTGTGAGGATGGCACAGGATAACACAGGGTTCTGATCTGTTGTTCACATGGTCTCTATGAGTCATACTCAACAGCACCTAACAATGACAACCACAACAGCTGCCCCTGAGAAGCAAGATTTTCTTCCCATTAAGGGTTAGAACCTTGGAAACGCAATGAGGGCTGCTAAGTCAGAATCAGCTGAGTACTACTGAACTTTTTATCTGAAAACTCCAATGTCTGCTCCTGGAATGCACTAATGTGATTCTCCTATGACTTCCCTAATTATGAACTAACTAAGAAAGTTATGAATAACCACTGTCTTTTCTCTATCCTAGAACAAGGCAGGTGGATCAATACTCTTCTCTATCATAGAACAAGACAGGTGGATCAATACTCTCAAGCAAAGCAATGCACAGCAGGGCATCTGCCATCAGACACTTACTTAGCTTTACTTCCCTGTAAAGTAAATTCAGCCAGTCTTTTTCAGCAATCCTATGATTATATTTTCTGGAAATTACTCTGTCCCCCTAGGATGTTTAAAGGGAGCTCTGGTGGCCTAGTGGCAAGAAGCTGTGCTGCAATCCCAAAGGCACAGGGTTCAAGGCCACCAGCTACTTCGCAAGAGAAGGATGGTCAATTTCCTCCTGTGATATTAACTGCCACTGAAAGCCCATTGGAGGGTTAGCTACAGGTCAGTTCTGATTCAACAGTACACCACCACCACCACCACCACCACAACAGGATGTTTAAACTCAGAGTCTTCTACATTGTATCACGTACAAGTTAAATATACTTAAGGACCCAAATTGACATCTCAGTTCATTAACAGTCACAAAATGAAATGTCTACTCAATCATGGTAATTTAATTTCTATTAAACCATTCTGGGAGGTGTAGTTTTATGAACAGGAAAAGAAAGGCATTTTAGACTACACTGAATAATTGTATTCTGCAGAGATTAATCCCGGGATTTCACCAAAGTGAATGTTTTAGTTCATTTGCTCCAATCACCACCAGCACCAGCGCCGCGCTTCTTACGGTTCTGGGTTTGAATTCTGGGTTTGATTACAAACATGTCATTGTCAGCATTGTGACTAGGTGTCTTTGATTGGTAAAGACCCTACTGAGTGTTTCTGTGAGGCAGGATGGACCTAAGATGTCTGTCTTTAAGACTTCAGTGCAGGGTTTAGACAACAATATATTAATTTTTCTAAAACAAATTTTCCTACGGTTAGTTGTAACAACAAAAACATTCCTAGAAAGCCAAGTTTATATATTTTAATAAACCTAAAAAGCTGAATCTCTATAATCATTTACTTTTGAAACTTCTAAAGCTTTGAATCATGTAATCCCATCTGCACACATTTCAGGCATGAAATCCTGCTTTCTTGCTGCCACTATTTTTGTGACTGACTGCCTAATTTTTTCAGAAGTTGTGCTTCTCAACCTGAGGTTGTGCATCTTCAGAAGTTTAAGTTTACTAGTGGCTTTGTGGTAGAATGATGGGCAATCTCCTGTGTGACTTACAACCTCGGAGTCAGTGAGGTTCAACTGGAAAGCAGCCAGTTAAGAATCGGATCTGGCTTGATGACAATAAATGAGCTTTCTCAAAGAGATTTTTCACATTTTCTGGAGTATTAGCTGCAATATTGTAGTAATTTGGTTTTCAGAACCAAAATTAATAACTTTTTTTATGGTAAAGTAATAATCAAACAATATGTCTGCCTCATTATTAATAAGGTAGTAACTAATAATAATTTAGTGTAAAAAGAATATGTGTTCTTTGTTATTAATACAATCTAAGAAATACTTACATTTCAGCAATTTGCATCAATCTTTATCACTTATTTGATGATTTAAATTTATGGTAAGCATTACTAAGGATTCTGTGTAATTGTAACATGAGAAGAAGTCCACAGGGGTAAGAGTTGACACCGTCAACTCCTGTGTTGTGTAACACCAGCTTTATAATCCCTAGTCATTTTACTGGCTTTCTTTTTTGCTACATTGGTTTTTGTTTTCAGGCCTATTATAATGAATAATATTTAAGTGTTTGAATGAAAGTATTGAAACAAACCTCCATCAGTTTATCAACCACATAATTCTAAGAAATGTTCAATCTGAAAAATTTCCAACCACAATACAAGCTGGACAAACACTCAAATAATTTTTGTGATAGTTGTTTTAATACACTATAAATTCTTGAAGCCTGTACCATCTAATACAAAAGAATCAGGAGAACAACTGTAAAAACTTTAAAAAGTAGATTTCTCATCCTTTCAAGAACACATCTATATTGGGACTAAGGCACCATAGTATTTTCAGTTATTTTATAGGTATGCAAAATTTAGACAGTTAATAAGGATGGCAATAAATATTTTCTACACCAAGGGTTGTTCGAAGAACAAACCTGTTCTCAAAAACCTTTAACTTGGTGAATTGACAAAGTAAGACAGCAGTGATTAGAACAAAGGAGGAGAACTGGGCAGTACATAGGGTCACCAAGAGTCAGGGCTAATTCAATGGCACCTAACAAAAGCCAACATGTTAATAATTAGAGGGGAAAGATTATCAGAGAAGCTTTCATAGGAGGGCTGGGTGGTTCATTTAGGTTTGTTTTTTGTTGTTGGTTGTTTTTTTTTTCATATTAACTTTTAAAGAAGTTTGGGATTTTGAGTGGGAGAGATAGGGGAAAGAACTGTAGACAGAGAAGATACCACATTACAACTTTTTATAGGCAGATAAGATAAACATTGTGATATTGCGGAAGAATACTGAAAACACCTTGGACAGCTAAAAGAATAATCAGTTCAGTCTAGGAAAAAGTACAACCAGAATACACCTTAGAAGATAGGAAGGCAAGCCTTCCTCTTACATAATTCGGGCATTCTATAAGAAAAAGCTGTTCCTTGGAAAATAACATCATCATCATGCTTGGAGAGGTTGGAGGGCTAGCCAAAGAGAGAAAGACCCTCAATGAGATGGGTTGACACAATGACTAGAGTAACAGGAAATGTGTATCAGAGGTGATGGGAACGGCACGGGATGGGACAGGGTTCAAAACTGTTGTTTTTACGTTTTCTATGAGTAGTACTCACTCGATGGCATCTAACAATAACATGATAAATACCAGTCTCTGAGAAAGACATTGTACTGGGCAAAGTAGAGAGGAAGACCTTCAATAAGATGAATTTACACAGAGCAATGATGGACTTAAGCAGCAGAGACTTGAGGATGGTAACAGATAGGGCACTATTTTCTTCTGTCATACATACAGTTTTTGTTTGTTAGAATTGATTCAATGGTACCCAACAACAAAGAACCAAGAAATACAATGGCTGTGAGATGAATAATATCAAGCCAGAGGTTTCTTTTTTAGACAGTATTTTGTTTCTTAAAGCCTATAGTTGTAATTAAAAGAATTAGGAAAGCCAATTATCCATGACCATCAAATGAGTGGTTTAAATATCTCTGAGTACTTGATAATTTGAACGCATTCAGTGTACCTCAGAAGACAGCATTGAGGGCTGCTTTGGACAGGTCACGATCTTATAACCCTAATAGATACTTAGTTTTTCTCTATACATGGGACAACATGAATTGGAATCAATTGCAATTAACAAAACCAATAGCATTGTTGTTGTTGTTGTTGTTAAGTGCTGTCAAGTCGTTGGCGACTCATAGCGACCCTATGAACGAAAGACCTGAACACTTGTACAACTTTCATCATTTCTCCAGGTGCATAGGATTTCAGGAGGCAAGCTATTTCAGAAGTGGATGCCACTCCTGCTTCCAAGCTTGTATTAATCGGGAGCTCCACCAAACACTGTCCACCAAGGGTAATCATTATCACATTTGACACATCAGTGTCACAGTTTTCATCTTCACAGGAACCATGAGTTACCTCTGTACAGCAAGTGGATAGACCAAGGTTGGATAGACCAACCTAGAAGAGTGTTTAACCAAAACAATTAAAAACAGGCCTGAGGACCGCAGATTAAAGTCATTCACATTTGGCTACAGATCTAAAGATTGAAAGTCCAGCATAGTCTCAGAGTATCAGCCTTTTCTCTAGAGGTATGCATTATCTTTCATTTAATCAGCATTTTTTACTGAATGGACACTTTGTCTCTTTGCAGTCCTTTGTCTTTTTGAGCTTCTAGAGATTTCTGCTTCCCTTAGCATATAATTTCCTTTCTTCATCTTCAAAGCCAGAACTTTCAGTTGAGCTTTCTTTTGCTTCCATCTTCACATGGTGTTATTGAATCCATTCAGATAATCCAATCTGGTGGCCGGGTGGAAAGAAGCCGCCCTATTAGCCCATAGACATGAGGTTCTAATCCACCAGCTGCTCTGTGGGAGATGGATGGCCAATCTCCTTCTGGTGATTTGCTGACTCTGAAAACCCAGTGCATGGCCAGCTGTGTGTTGGTTCTGACTCAACAGCACACAACAACAACAATTTCTTGTTTTAAAGCAAATTAATTAGCAACCTCAATTTCCTCTTTGCCATGGTATTTAACATATTATTGTGTTCCATGAATATATCTTGTGAGGGACCATTGTTCTATATACTATGAGCCAAAAAGACCACCAATTTTGGAGAATAATAGCAACTTTTTTAAGATTCTGAGGCCATAGAACTTATTGTGCTTTGTTGTTGTTATTATGTGTTGTTGAGTCAATTGCAATCAGTAACAACCCTATGGACAGTAGGTGTGATGCCTGCCGTGCCCTGAGCCAGTCTCACTGGTTCTGACACACCAACCCCAATTGCCCCATTACTGTATCCATCTAATCTGGGATCTTCTTCCCTGTGCCATCACTGAGCTTCAAAATCTTAGACTCCAAGGAGAAACTTGGTTTCACCTTCTCTAAAATAGACCTATTTTTGTTTTCTTGGTGGTTCATGGTATGCCCAGGACTCTTCTCCAGCACCACAACTCCAAGGCATCAATTTTTCTTCTGTCATCCTTAGTCATTGTCCAGCTCTCTGGTGCAGAGCAAGTAATTGCAAAGGTCATGGCCTGGATTAGGTGCACCTTAGTCTCTAGAATAACATTTTTGCACTTCAATACTCTGGAGGGGTCCCTGGCAGCATGTTTTCCCAATGCAATTCATCTTTTGATGTCCTGACTGTGCCAAGAGTATTGATTGTGGAGCCAAGCAAGCTGTAATTGTTAACAACCTCAATCGCTTCTCCATCTATCATAGCGCTGCCAATTGGCACAGTGGTGAGAATCTTTGTCTTCTAGATTTTGAGCTTCAATCCATATTGAAGACTATAATCCTTGACCTTCTGCAGCAAGCACTTCAAGTCCTCCTCAGTTTCAGCAAGCAAGATTGTGTCATCTGCATAACACAGGTTGTTGATGACTCATCCTCCAATTCTGTTGCCATATTCCTCCTCATAAAGCCCAGCTTCCTGAATGATCTGTTGTGCATATAGATTGAATTGAAAACGTACAGAGAGAGATAGGATGCATCTCTGGCACACACTTTTCCTGATTTTAAACCATGCAGCGTTTCCTTGCTTTGTTCTGAGAACTGCTTCCTGGTCCAATAATAGGTTTTGCATAAGCACAATCAAGATTTCTGGAATTCCCATTGTCCTCAAGGTCAGTCACAGTTTGTTGTGGTTCACACAGTCAAATGCCTTTGCATAGTCAATGAAACACAGGTAGACATTCCTCTGGTACTCTTTGCTTTCTACCAAGATCCATCTGACATTGGTGATAATGTCTCTAGGGTCATGACCTCTTCTAAACCCAGCTAGTGTTTCTGGTAGTTCTTTGTTAATCTATTGTTGCAGTGGTTTCTAGATAATCTTCAGCAGGATTTTGCTAGCGTGTGATATTAAAGATATTGTTCAATAATGTCCACACTCTGTAGGATCATCTTTTTTGGGGATGGGAATAAACGTGGATCTCTTCCACCAGTTGGTTGGCCAAGTAGATGTCATCTGGATTTCTTGGCACCACCTGGTGAGCACATCCAGGGTAGCATCTAATATGTCAATTGGTGTTCCATCCATACCTGGGGCTTTATTTTTTTTTTCCCTGTGTCCTTCAGAGCAGCCTGAATTTCCTCCTTCATCACCATTTAAGAAAGAAAGAAAGAAAGAAAGAAAAAAGAAAGAAAGAAAGAAAGAAAGAAAGAAAGAAGTGTGCTTTAGGTAGGAAATTTAATGATAAATTAAGAGGAAAAAAATATCCTGAAGTTAAAGATCAATTCAATGATCTTAGTTAAAAGCAGATTCCCAGAGGACTGTCAATTTGTGTTTCATTAACTATGCAGAGGTATTTGACTTTGTGGATCACAATGAATTGTGGCTAACCTGGAGATGAATGAAAATCCAGAACACTTGATTGTTTTTATGTGAAACCTATACTTCTACCAGGACACAGTTGTCAGAACAGAACAAGGAAACACTGCATGGTTTAAGATCAGGAAAGGCATATGTCAGGGAGGAGATTATCTCCATGCCTTTTCAATCTATATGCAGAACAGATCACTTGAGAGGCTGGTCTTTATGAGGAGGAATGTGGCATCAGGATTGGAGGAAGACTTTTCAACAACGTGCATTATGCCGATGCCACAACTTTGCATGCCAAAACTGAGCAGAGCCTGAGGTGCATTCTGTAGAAGGTCAAAGACTGCACTCTTCACTATGGATTGACACTCAACATCAAGAAAACAACAATTCTCACCACTGGGCCATTTGGCAGCATCATGATAGATGGTGAAGACATTGAAATTGTTAACAGCTTCAGCTTGTTTGGTCTGACAATCAACACTCTTGATACCAGCAACCAGGAGATCAAAAGACAAATTGCATTGGGAAATTCTGCTGTCAAGGACCTCCCCAGAGTGCTAAAGAGCACAGTGTCAGTCTGGAGACTAAGATGTGCCTGATAGAGGGCACGGTCTCTGCAATTACTGCTATTATACATCAGAGTGCTGGACAGTGACAGAAAAAGAATTGATGCTTTTTGAATTACGGTGCTGGAGAAGAGTACAGAACATATCATGGACTGCTCAGAGAACAGATAAGCCTGTCCTGGAGAGGGTGAAACCAGGCTGCTTCTTAGAGGTAAGAATTTTGAAGCTCTGTCATTCACATACCTTGGACATTTAACCAGATGAATCAATCCTTGGAGAAGGGCATCATGTTTGGAAGAGTGGAGGGACAGCCTGAGAGAAGTTGTCGCTGGATGAGATGCATTGACTCAGTGACTGAGGTGATTGGGGTAGGGGGGTGTCAGAAATTATGAAATTGGCTCAAGACAGAGCAGGAATCAGAGCTGTTGTATAGAAATTCACTATGAGTTGTAAGCAAATCTATGGCACAGACACAGTGCATTATGTGTTGAGTTGCTTATAGAATAGGTAAATGCACTAGCAGTTCAGAGGGACAAATGTTGGAAATCTCTTCCATTTAAGATTTGCAGCCTTGGAATCTGAATAGAAGGTCTTAGTGAGTTTTAACTGACCCGATAGTAGGAGAATTTTATTCTTCTTTTTTACTACTTACTTACTTAATATAAGTAAACCATTTTTACAGGAAAAAAAAAAACCAGTCTTTGGGAATATCTTGCCTACGCTCTGATTAGTTAGTTACCTATCATGTATCTTAAACATATGACTAAGCCAATTGAAAAAAATTATCTCATTAATTAAAAATTTACTAACACTAATTTTATGCTAATATATTTCATTTTTCTGATTTTACTGTTTGCCTCTGGCAGTTATAACAGCCTGTCCAGAATTGTAGGACCAAAGGAATATTCTTAAAATCACTCATGTAGGGAGACTCTTGTGTCATGAATCTGGAATGTGAGGTTGGAGTCGGTACACAGAGGCCTTTCAGTACCAGTTTGCTGTGTAAAAACTTGCTTGCCAAGGCAGTCAAGGTCTAGACGACCATGGAGGTGTATTATTCACATATCCTTGCAAGAGAAAACCTGCCATGGATGTAAATGAGAGCCTGGGGCTGTGACTGCCTTCTAGCCTAACATTGGGAGTAAGGCTAACGTATTCCTACGTAGCTACCAGAAATGGTGACATTAGATAGGTAACTAGATAACTGTGGTTGAGATGACTTCACTATGGATATCTTATACCTAGCCATTACTTCCTCATGATTATCAACATGTTGTTGTTGTTTTGTGCCATGAATCAGAACTAACTCATAGCTGATCCTTTTGGAATTTTCAGAAACAATAAATCACACGGGGGGAGAGTATCGATCTTTCTACCACAGAGCAACTGGCGGATTCAAACTGCATTCCTTTAGGTAGGCATCTCTGAATATCTCATTGAGTGTCTCTCTCAACCTCCCTGGCCCTCTACTTAATTGAAATGTCTTTTTTAAGCACTTGTTCTTTCTTCGTGAGGTGTCCAAAGCAAGGTAGTTGGTAAATGTTCTTTTGTGGTCTCTCTGGATTTTCATTGATGAGTATTCAGAAGTAGGTTGGGAGCCTCCCTTCCCCACGCATTCTCCCTTTCTAGACTGGTCTGTCTTAATCTAGAAGCCCTTCTGAAATATATTTAACATGATGATGCTGCTGACATGATTTTTAAAAAGAGCAAAAATGGCATAAAGACAGTAATATCTAACCTCCAGTAACTCTACAAGTGGAAACTATCCCAACAACAGTATCCACAACAACACCAAAAAAACCCTCAATTCCTATGAGGTCAGCCATGTCCCTACCATGCTCCTACTCTTCCTTATTCTAACATCACTTCTACTGCTTTGCTGGGTCCTAAATTTGTTGCAATAGGTGCATAGACCTCATAAAGCCATACTCATGATTATAATGTTTATTAGAGACTTCTGCTGTTATCTGTATCTTTTGCTCTATAGATTTTAAGTTTCCCTTTGACATAAAGTGTATTTCTACCATTTTAACCTGGTGTAGTGGGTGTGCCTCTAAAATTTTGGCTTCCCTAGATTGTCATCTTTAATTGATCCAGCTGCCTCAACTCTGCCTGCCCTGCAAACACGTAGCCTGCCTACATCAGCAGCAGCTGTGCAAACTATGGCTTCCTCGTGGGAATAAGGCATATTAGTTCTGGAAGCAGGAGTGGCATCACTTCCTAAACAACATGCCTCTGAAAACTCTATGAACTGGATAAATGACAATAGTTATAGAAAAGCTTCAGGCCTTTTGTTCATAGAGTCTCTGTAAGTCGTGCTCAACTTGATGGCAATCAACAACAACAACGACAGGTTTTAACTCAGATTAGCAACAGGATACAATTTCTCAGTCAGGCAGCTTCTGAGGTGTGCTCATATGCCCTTCAGCCTCTAGTCTTGTGGCTTTGGGCTAATGTTACATAGCTCTTTTAGTCTTGCAAATGTTGGTATCTCCTGATGGCTAGTCATCCAAGAAGCTTGGGCAAAGGCTCTTGACTATGACTGTGATGCAGTAGTCATAGGTCAGCTCTGTCTCATATCAGTCTCTGGTTCTCTTTTGTAACTGCTGGTGTTCTCATGAATGTCCTATTTTTACTTCCATGGAAACTTTGGACCCAAAGGATGTACGTTGCATTCTCTACTTGTTCTTCCTTGGTGCTAGACAGATTCTCTATTCTACCATTGAACCTGTTCAATTTAAATCTGGTAGAATAGAAAAACTGCCAATCTCCTGATAGATAGGCTAACACACTGTTCACATATTCCATCCAAATCATGTGGCAAAGTCAAGAACAATACCTACGAAAGTAATTTCGTACAAGGTCATAGTATGGCTCTCAGGATCACAGCAACACACACGTCAACACAGTATGATAAACTGACAGATGACTGGTGTCACTAGGCATGACCAGATCAATCCATATCAGGCTTCTCCAGAATCCTTTGTACTAAAACTCCCTATAAGTTGTCTGAGACGTTCTCAAAAATCTATTAATTTGGGAATCTCTTCCAGCCCAACCTTCCTTCTTTCTCCATCTTTGTTCATAGATGTCAGATCCACAATAGTCTAAGGACTTTTTTCTGTTCACTGTTTTTCCATATCTTTCAAAACTATTGTTCTCAATAAGTTTTTGAACTGGAAACTCGGGAATGACATTTTCAAAACTGAAATATTATTAGAACATTTATCTAAAGTAGTTGACCTGTGGTTGTTGTTAAGTGCCATTAAGTCACCTGTGACTCAAACCGAATCTGTATACAACAGCTCTGAACCCTGCTGTATCCTGAGCCAATTCCATAATCTCTGACAATCCTACTCTAATTACCCGAGTCACTGAATCAATTCATCCCCTCAAGCATCTCCTGTGCTGTTCCTCCATTCTCCCAAGCATAATGTCCCTCTCCAAGGACTGGTCCCTTCCTGCAACATGCCCAAAGTATGACAAATAGAGCTCCAGAATCTTTGCCTCCAAGGAACAGCCTGATTTTACCCTCTATGAGTCACAAATGACTCGACGGCACATAACAACAACAACAGGATGAATCTATTTGTCCTTGTTGTCAATAGTATATTCAATAGTCTTCTCCAGCACCACAGTTCAAAGGTATCAATTCTCCTTCTATCATCCCTAGTCATTGTCCCACTTTCTGAATCATAGCAAGTAATTGTGAAGACGATGGCCTGGATCAGGTGCACCTTAGTCGCCTGACTGATATCATTGCTCTTCTGTAGGCTGGAAAAGTTCCTAACAGCAGAATTTCCCAATGCAATTAATCTTTTGATTTCCTCACGTCTGGTACCAAGAGTGTTAATTGTGTAGCCAAGCAAACTGAAGGTGTTAACAATCTCAATCTCTTTACCATCTATAATGATGCTGCCAATTGGTTCAGTGGTGAGATTCTCTGTTTTCTTGATGTTGAGCTTCAATCCATATTGAAAGTAGCAGTCTTTGACCTTCTACAGCAAATGCCTCAGGCCCTCCTCAGTTTAGGCAAGCAAGGTTGTGTCATCTACATAATGCAGGTTATTGATGAGTCTTTCTTCAATTCTGATGCCACATTCCTCCTCACAGAGCCCAGCCTCTCAGATGAGTTGTTCTGCATATAGATGGAAAAGGTATGAAGAAAGGATGCATCCCTAGTGCATATATATATATATACATATACACACATATATACACATATGTATA
>NW_006399862.1:2960791-2971979 GCF_000299155.1 Elephantulus edwardii
TAGGTGGAAAATTCTTAAGCACTTTTTGTAGACAGACTCACACCTGTGCATCACCAGTTGAACTGCTTGGCAAATAATTGAAATAGGCTGAAGTATAATAGTAGCTACTATCAGATATAAAAGACAAAGAGCTGGACCTCCAACTTCATGAGGCAGCAGTTGTGTTTTTAATTAAAGTTCAGGCTTGTGAGAAGGTTGTACTGTGATTCAATGATAATGAGAAGTCTGGACACCGAGAGGAAGTGTAATACAGAAGTGGCTTTATCACATAAATCACTAAAGTTAAAAAAAAAAAGAAAAATACAACCTTGACCAAAGCGATGTTATTAAATGCTCCACTAATGCAAACCACTTTGGAGAGGAAGGGAGAAACAAAAATAATCATTGCCTTTTATTTTTCAAAGTCACGATTTATTTAATGAGTCAAAAATGGGATCTCTTTCAGGAAGTAATCCTGACAAGCACAGGCTTATCTCCCTCTGACAGCAACAATAAACTGAGAGTCAAGGAGGAGACGGACAGGAAGAAAAGACATTTGTAAGTTAGCTCTGTGTGTGGTGACTGGAGCGAAGTCTGTGAACTCAGCCTATGAACTAGACCTGACTTCATCGGGGACACAGGATGTAGCATTGCTAAAGAAAAAGCTGAACCTTTTGTGCATCTTATTATTGCCTTCTAGAGGGTATATGACTCAACAAGACAGCACTTACTGAACTTATGTGTAAGAAAACAGACAGTGTTTGTCAACCTGGCACCGGGCATTATGAAATTCAGTTTCCCTCTTAAAAAGCCAAAGGCAGGCGCTCCCTCAAGTAGAGAGAGATCACGACACAGGAAGAAGACAAACACACTTCAGGGCAATGGTTGAGGTGCTTCATTTCCTGGCTTCTTGTTGCTTCTTCCTGGTTTGAATTGGGAATCATTCACCAACAGGAAACTAGGAGAGAGAAAGTTCTGGCCAGTCATAACTGTAATAGTAAACAGATTCAGACCTGTTGTTGAAAGGGTTGCTACAAGTCACAGTCGACTTGATGAGTCCTAAGAACAGTGGCGATGCAACTTCAGAGCAGTGTCGTGCTGTGGTACCACACTGTTTCAGTGGCCATGAGATAAAATTATCTGCAGCTTTCATTTAATACTCAGCCCATCTTTTGTTCATATTTCAAGACACACAAATAACCAAGGACTTTTCACAGAAGAAGATTGCTTGATTTTGTTGTGTATTACTGACAGAAAGTAAGTGATCATTGGGTTACAGTTATTTTGGGGGATGATTTTCTTTGCCTAAGTGTTTATCAAAGTTTATCAAAATTCATAGAGTTTCCAGAGGCATGTTGTTTAGGAAGTGGATGACACTCTTTATTCAAACAGCTTGTTTTCACGTTCTCCCAAAAGGACAGAAACCCTTTTGAGTCTATAACGTTATGGTGAGTTCAGTTTGTTGCAATAACATATTAGCGTTCAATAATTTGTAGGATTACGCTCAGACAATGACAGGAGAATTCAGAGATGCGTCTCTCTGATCTCTGAAATGACGAATTCTGTTTATTCAGAGCTGATTCTCTTGATTTAGATGAAGCATATTAGTGAGACTTCCAGACTGCAAGTATTGCTGAGGAGGAGTTCCATGTCTCATTTAGCAAACAAAAGTCCACACCCCTTTGTTTGCTGAAAGTAGAAAGAAAAGCATTTTCATCATTTGTAGGATGTTTTCTTTTATTCAGTGTTCCACAAAAGCAGTTAAATACACCTTTAACAAACTTTCTAGCTCCACCTTCTAAGAGAAACTGCTTATGCTTGTAGTACTTTTTTGGTTTATAAGAACTTAAACTAATTGGGATAAGTCTTCTCCTGACCTTATAAATTTATACATGTTCTGAAGAGTCCTGAGGACACAGGGTTTGCACTGCTAGTCAAAAGGTCAGAAATTTGAATCCACCAGCTGTTTTGAAAGACTCAATGTGAGTCAGCTTCTGCAAATATTGTTGTTATGTGCTGTCAAGTCAGAACCAACTCGTAACTGACCCTCCAGTGGCTTTTCAGGGGCTGTAACCTGCAGGGAGAGATTACTCATCCTTCTCTCTTGGAGCAACGAGTGGCTATGAACCACTTGCCTTGACAGTACAACTCCTTACCCACAAGGCCACCGGCCTTGGAAACTCTACTAGGTAATTATTTTCTGCCCTGTAAGGACTTTAGGAGTTGCAACTGACTTGGTGACTATTTTTTGCAATGTATATTGTTAAATGTGTTAAATGTGTAACATTAATGTGTTACACTACGTTTCTGAGAAGTTAAGACCTGAACTGGAAACAATATCAGGAACTATTTCATTCTTAAAAATAAAAAAAAAAAAACAACCCCCAAAAAATCAAACAAGCAAACCAAAAACTTCAAACAAAAACAAGCCAACAAGTCGAATCCATATTCCTCCTTGTAGAGTCAGAACAAACTCTACAGTGTAGAGTAACCCTACAGTGTAGAGTAACAGTGTAGCTAACCCTACAGTGAATTTTCAGAGGCTATAAATTTCATAGAAGATTGGTCATCTTTATTCCACAGAGCCACTGCAGGATTTGAACTAGCTGAGGGATATATTTTGAGTTAGCACAGCTTTTGGATTAAACATTGCTTTTGGGTTTGCAGTTTCCTATGAACTGCATCATCAAAGCTCCTTCCGTCACTCTTTGTACTAATATGCTAGACTAATCAGCTGTTGTTGCCATAAAGTCAACTACAACTCATAGTGCCCCTATAAACTTTGCCCTGTAATAAGCCCAACTCACACCAATGCCCCACTCATATGTCAATCTATCTTATCCAGGATCATCATCTTCTTTGCTGACCCTTTATGTTTCTGCAGGTGAAGTCCTTCTCCCAGGACTGATTGATTCCTTCTGGATACATGCCCAAAGTATGTGAGATGCATCTTCAAAATATTAGCCTCCAAGGAGAAAACTAATTTCACCCTCTGCAACACAGACCTACTTGTTTTCTTGGCAATCCACAATATGCTCAGTACTCTTCTCCAGCATCACAACATAAAGGCTTCAGTTCTTCTGTCATCTCTATTCGCTGTCCCTGAAAATATCGTAGAAAGCTTAGAAGTTATTATTTAATATCATGTAAGTTCCTTAAAGCATATCTTGCTTAGGTAATGAATACAATGCAAGACAATGTGTATATAAAGCACGAGTAACCTATGGGCTCCTCTTGAAGAATTCTATCCTCAGTGAAAATTGAGATATAATTTCATTGCACTAGCGTTGTTGAAGAATACATTGCACATCTTTGAGACACTTTGACTTTCAAACAAGCAAACATAATCTTTGTTTCAATAGCATCTCTCAAAACTTGAGACTTTTCTAATTTGGAGGAAGAGAGTAACTTCTACTGAGCAAATATTGTTGTGAAGTGCTATTGAGTCACCTGCAAGCCGTAGCAACCCCATGTACAGCAGCTCTGAACCCTGCCCTGTCCTGAGCCAGTCTGATTCAGACACACTTTCATCTAAGATTTCATCTAAGGTCTTCCTCTCCTGCGCTGTCCCTCTACCCTTCCGAGGATGGTGTCTTTATACAAGCTCTCATCTCTCCTGGCCATGTGCCCAAAGTATGTGGGACAGAGCTTCCAAATCCTAGCCTCTAAAGAGAGACTTGGTTTCACCCTCTCCAAGACAGACCTATTTGTTTTCTTGGCAGTCCATGGTTAGGCCATGGATAATGAGGCCACAAGACAAATATAAATGAAGGATAATAGAAGTGGTATTAAGGTTTCCAGACTTTCTACTTCCTAAGGTTAAGAGTAGTTAGAACCTAGTGCTCAGAGTCTGGAGGTGGAAACCAGTAGACCTACTGTGTACCATACTACCTGAGCTTCAGTGGGGTTATTATTCTTGGGCCAATGTACCGAACTCCCAATGCCTGGGCCAGAAGCCAAGCCATGTTAGAGGTTGACTCAAACACAGCTTCCAGAATTTTAAGACATTCTGCCAAAGTAAGCTGTTGACAGCATTTATGAGAATCATACAAGTATTACTGCTCCTATGTCTGATCTCCCTCAAAGGTGTTAATCTGCTTGAACGACTGGGCAGGATAGTTCAACCACTCTCTATCAACACAGATGAATCTCTCAGTTCTTTCCAAACAATTCACCACTCTGCCTTTAATACTTCTGAACAAATAGAAAGAATTGTTTTGACTACCATGCCTATTAAAGGTACCCTTTAACACATCCCTTAAATGAGACTGAAAAACTGTCTTCTACTCTCTGAGAAATGAAGTGAGAGTGAAGAAGTGAGAGAGGGGAGTGAGGAGGAAAAGACAACCACACATCTCTGTCAGTGGTTTTTAAAACGTGCTGTGAAATAGAATCACCGAGGTGTACTTAAAGCAATGCAGAACCAGAGTCTAATATCCAGAAAATCGCATTCCGAAGGTCAGAGATGTGACTGGGGATGTTGCTGTTGTTGATACTGTTAGATGCTGTCAAGCCAACCCCTCCACCTAACAGCCTTATATGCCACAGAATGAAACTCTAAGCCATCCTTATGATCTCTGCTCGAATCCACTGCTGAAGCCAATCCATCTCCCTAAAGATCTTGCACTTTTTCACTGCCTTTCTACTTCACAAAAATCTCTTTCCCCAGGGACTCGTTCCTCCTGATAACATTCTCAGTGTGAGATGAAATCTCTGATTTTCTTATATCTAAGGAATATTTTAGCTGTACTTCTTCTAAGACAGATTAGGGTTGTTGTTGTTGTTGTTGTTGTTAGGTGCTATCAAATCGGCTATGGCTCCTGGGACCCTATGAGGAATAGAATGAAATGTCCTATCCTGTGCCGTTTTCATCATCTTCATCATGTGCAAGCCCACTGTTATAGTCATCATTAGGGTTAAGAATTGAAATATCCACTAAGGGACCTAGTCATTCTTGTGACAGGGTCTGAGCATCTTTGCTTGAAGATTTCAGCTTTGAGGAGGTGCTTGATCTCTCACCTACCCTCCACTTCCTTTTAAAAATAACCTTTGAGCTAGGGATGCTCTAAAGTAATCATCAAGCGATCATGGTACCGTTGAAGACAGTAGGTAGTCGACTCATTTGCTGTCCCATGGGCACTAATTGACATTTATCTTTAGCACAGTTGCTTCCTCAGTCCAAACATTTAATGATGGCACAACCCTGTGGTTATAAGCTTCAAAAATGGAAATACACACAGCAGTGGTGGCCTTTTATTTATATACTCGTTTCAAAGGGAAGACAGAGCAGTTAGCTGTGTGCAGTCTGTTTACTAAACAGAGTTTAAGCAGTGGGCAATAGACAGAGATCCTTTCAGCTTAATGTCTACCAGATGATTAAAAAAGTTTCCAGTTAGCTTCCTGCTCACAACCTAGCCAGCAAAACGGTAATACCTGTAAAATAATTAGGGTACAGCGTGGGCTTAATTTATTCCAACCATTGCAAGATTTTCACATTAGCATTAATGGCTTGCTTATAGTGGAACCCTGGAGGCAACATAAAATAATAGGAGGCTAAAAAGTTAGAGCTGAAAAGGAAGTGTTAAAAAAAAATAAGTTGCTCATGCTGGTTGTGGTATGTTCCACCAAAAGATTGTGGTTCAATGTTCTCATTGTTCTCTCCAGACAGTACTAATTTGTTTCCAATTAAAAGAAAATGGACTGCAAATGACTTCACAGAGTAGCCTGGTCAAAGGAATAAGGCCGAGCTTATAACGTGGCCTCAGGAGCAGCTATTTTGCTGCAGGGTGCAAACTGAACCCTCCGGCCGAGCAGAACCGCATGTCGTAGAGAGCGGAGTTCTGATGATGTAATTTATTGTGTAGCTGAAGCTAATTATTATCCTCACTTTGTAGAGTTTGCAGAAGCTTATAGGTCTTTGTGACGGCTGCAGATTAATAAACGTGCATCTCAATCCATTCTGAGTAATTGCTAATGTTTACTGTCACACTTAATAGTAGAAACCATTTTTCCCCCCATTCCTTGTCATGAGAGTGTAATTGTTTCCTTATGACCCTCATCTCTTTGATATCTGTGAGTCAGGCATCTGATGAAGTAAGAAAAGGCAGGGAGAAAGGAGGTGTTCACAGTGTTACGTTAAAGGACACTGGGTACCCAGGAGCCACTTCAGGCCTGGACAAGGAACAGTTGGGAAAAGTATCTCACTGTTGCTATTGGATTAAGTAACAACAGAAAAAGAGATGCTCCCACCAGTAAGAGATGAATATGTGATTTCAAAAGGTTTTTTTTCACCTACATTCTCCTACAGAGTCAAGAGACACCGGGGCCATGGCAATCTTTAGTTGGAAGCATAGAATGTCTATGCACATTCTCTGGAGAGAATTTGGATCTCCAAGGCAGAAAGAGATTTGATGTAGAATTAGCTTGCTTTATGCGTTACGAACTCCTGATCCAGATAATGTCTTTAGCAACAGAGGTGATTTCTTTGTGATAAGGACAATCCCCGGAACTAGACCAAATACAATGAGCAAGTAACGGTTGATCCACCTGCGATCTGCATTTCTAGCTCTGAGGATATTTCCAGTAGCAAAGGGTACAGATCTCCGCTCAGATCTGTTGAAACAAAAGAACACGACTTAATGGTGCTGAAAGAGAATTTCATGTGATCAATCTGTGCTTCATGAATATGGATCTTCAATTTTCAGCATCTTTAAAGATGTAGAAACTAACATACTCAGCAGTCATGCATACTTCTCATATTTTCATACCATTTTCTGCAAGTTAAATTATGCTATGAATAAAAAATTTAGAAAATAGGAACAGGGTAGTGGTATATCTTGTCAGAGGGGACCCTTGTAGCTTGTGGAGCTACAGAGCACAGCTCAACTCTGTAACCTATGGCATCCCTGAGTCAGAACCCCTTGGATAGGTAATGGTTTTTATCATTTATACGCTTTTGTTTATTATTAGTTATTGTTAGGTGCCATCTAGTCAGAACTGACAGATAATTTACCCTCCAATTGGATTTCAGAGGCAGTAAATTGCGCAGGAGGAGACTGTCCCTGTTTCTGCCACCGAGCAACTGGTAGACTTGAACTTCGTGCCTTTGGGTCAGCAGTGAAACCCCTTACCACTAGCCACAAGAGCTTCCTAGTACTGTGTATACCAAGGACTGCCAAAAAAGCAAATAAATAAGTCTTGGAGGAATCACAACCATGGCACTTTATAAAGGTCAAATTGGGAAAACATCATATGTTACACTTCGGACATGTTGTCAAGAGGCATCAATCCTCAGAAAAAGTCTTCATACTGGGACAATACAGGGTTAGCATGTAGATGTCACAAGATTGGGCAAGGTTTAAATATGATGTTCATAAGGTCATCATGAATTAGGAACGGCACCTAATAACAGCTCTTCGAATACAGAAGCCATGAGAATAGGGAGAAAATGTACCTGATGCTGATCTACACGAATGTCTGGAAAAATTCCCAGGTTAAACTGATTTGTCATAAACAGGAAACCTGGGCAGCCTGAGGAAAACTGATGCGTCATAAGTTTAAAACATAATATTCAGCATCATTATTGTAAAACATAGTATTCTATTAAATAATATTGACCATACTTTACATCCTAGATCCATTAAGCACAATATTCACTTATCCGGTGATCCCCAAATCTTTGAGGTGAAACAACTACTGTGGTTATTTTGTAACTGAAGCACCTAAAGATCAGTCATTTGCCAAATTCTTGCAACTGAAGCACCTAAAGATCAGTCATTTGCCAAATTCTTGCAGGAAGGGTTGGAACAACCAAGACTGGCTATGGAGAGGTGTGTCCAAGTAAACACAAGTTGGTTTTGATATCTCCCCCCACCTTCTTCTTGCTAACAAAAATGTAAACCCAGTATCGTCACAGGGTTTTTTCCCCTCTTATTTCCTCTGTTTCTCTGACTCCACAGAAGGTTGTGCTACTAACCTTAAAGTGAGCCCTCTCTGGTGATTGGAATCTATCAGAGGCTTCAAAAGGTGAGCGATCGCCTCCTATGCTGTTTATAGCTTCTGAAAGTTCAGTGTGGAATCAGCTCTGAGTTTCTTCTGCCTGGGTGATAAAGGGAAAATGAGAAAACTCTTGATTGGGAAAACATTTTTAAATAATTTTTATCAGTTGTCAAGAACATCTGGTTATTGACATTCAAATGAATATTATATTAGAACTGAACTTTATAGGATTTTCAAAGGCTAATTCCTTATAAGCAGATTGCCTTGCCTTTCTTTCAAGACATCTTTGAGGGAGGTGTATGGCCAGTCTTCTGGCTAGCAGCTTTGTGCCTTAATACTCTGAACCACTCAGGGACTCTTTTCATGTGACAGGATTTCAGTTGTTACTATTGTCAAATCCCTTGCGACTCATAAAGACCCTCTGCACAACAGCCCTGAACCCTGCTCTATTGTCTCTGACATACCTCGTCAGAGTCAATTCACCTCATTAAGGGTCTTCCTCTCTTGCGCTGTCCCTCCACCCTCCCAAGCATGATGTCCCCCTTCAAGGACTGGTTCCTCCTTGCAACATGCCCAAAGTATATCAGACAAAGCTTCAGAATCTTTGCCTCAAAGAAGCAACCTGGTTTCAACCTCTCCAGGACGAACCTGTTTGTTTTCCTGGCAGTCCATGATATATCCAATACTCTTCTCTAGCACCACAGCTCAAAGACATCAATTCTCCCTCTATCCTTACTCGTGTCCAGCTCTCTGATGCATATCAGGTAATTGTGAAGGCTGTGGGTCAGTAAAGAAGTAATAAACAGTATAGCCACTCCAAAAGGCAGTCTGGCATTTCCTCAGAAAGCTAAACGTAGCTTTTTCTCGTATGACTCAGTTATTCCACTACTAGGAAAATAGAGTGAGACATGACCAGAGGTAGGGACACCTGTGTTCATAGCAGTGTTATTCACAATAGCCAGTCAATGGAAACAGCCACATGCCCATCAACAAACTGGTGGATAGGGATGTTGTGGTACATCCACCCAGTAGAACAATGTTTCCTAAAATACTGTGTAACAGGGGAGAGTCTAGAGACCACTATGCTGAGTGAATTAATTCAGTCTCATAAGGACAGATACTGTATAAGACCATTATTATAAGAATAGATTAAGAGTCAGATGTGTGTAAATGTCCAAAAGTAGATGGGGAAAGGAGGAAGGGGGCAGGAAAAGGGAAAAGGTAGAAAATACTGAAATAACAAAGTGGATGATGGGCATGAAGTCATAGGAAAGATTCAGTGGTAATTTGAAAAGACAGGTAATAATAGGCATATTGTTATTGTTAAGTGCTGTCGAGTTGTACGCGACTCATAGTGACCCTATGAACAAAAGACCTGAACACTTGTATAACTTTTATCATTTCTCCAGCTTCATAGAGTTTCTGGAGGCAAGCTCTTTCAGAAGTGGATGCCACTCCTACTTCCACAATAATAGGCATAGATCAAATGTAATGCATTACATAAAATACAACGTACACAAATCAGTGTATGAAACACAAAATAAATGAAAGATTGTGTAAAACACAATGTGCATGAATGAAATACAATGTGAATGAATTATTATATGGAAACCAATGAAAAAAAAAAGAAGTAATAAACAGGTGATCATTTCTTTTGTGGCCTAGTGGTAAGGAGCTGTGCTGCCTTCCTAAAGGCACTTGGTTCGAGTCTACCAGCTGTCTTGCAGGAGAGGATGAGCAGTCTCCTACAGTGTGCCTAAGGACCTCTTAAAACCCACTGGAGGTCAGCTGTGAGTTCATTTCTGACTCAACAATGCCTTTGGATTGTGGTGCGGAAGAAGAATATTGAATACCCACAGACTGCCTAAGAATGAACAAACCTGTCCCAGAGGAAGTGAAAAGAGGTTTCTTCCTGAGAGGCAAGAAGGGTGAAACTTAGTCTCCCTTAGGTTGAGTATACTGTCAGGAGAAGCCAGTCCTTGGAAAAAGACATCATGCTGGGAAAAGCAGAAGGTCAGCAAAAGAAAGGAAGAGCCTCAAAGAGATGGGTTGACAAAGTGAATACAACCATGGGTGTGAACATGACAGAGATGGTAAAGAAGGCACAGTACAAGGCAGGACTCAGATCTGTTGTCCATGGAGTCCCTCGAATCATAACTGACTCAGTGGCGTCTAACAACAACTACCACATGTTTCCAGTATTTCCTTGCTCTTAACAATGGGGAGATCACCTCTGAGAAGAAACACTGGCTGAGGAAAGCCACTAATTCACCATGGAAAATTGAAGACACTTGAAGTATGACACAAGTTACGCCTCAGACCACCCTTTGTATATTTTACAAACTTGACTCTAAAATACTAAGGCCTTCCTTTTCTCTGGAAATGTTTTGTCAGCTGGGACAAAATGAACAGTGATAGTGCAAACAATCATTTTGTAACTCAGGTTCCAAGAGTCTTGAGTGGGACAGACAATGCCATGCAGGTATTTGAACTAAGGTTTTGAGCTCACTTTCTGTCACTTCTTCTGTCGATACAAGTAGTGCCTGCTGGTTCTAGCTGGCCTAATAAAATAGCAACTTAAAATAAAATGCCACCCTCTCACCGACTAAATGTTCCTGAGTCTGAGTAGGTCCATAACTGAGCGGATTTATCTAATAACTTTGTGTGTGAAAGAGGTAGATATAATAATCTCCACTTTAAAATTGGGATGTTGGAGGGAAATAACTTCCCTAGGGCTGCCACTTCGGCACTAAAAGCCAAATCAAGATTAGGCCTCAGAATTTCTCAGTTTGAAAACTGTTTTCCGTAGAAAAATAAACCGTGACGATGCCTTCAACCCAGGAGGCTAGCAGCAGCCTAGCGTAAGATTTATAGGGAAAGGAGATACGGATTTTTTTTTTTTTAAATACCTTGAACAAGAAACAACATTTTCTGGATTCTGGAAAAGTTGTTCTTGCAACAGGTGACACTCGGCATAGATGAACAGACAAAGCTAGAATAAGAATCTCTTCTGAAAGAGTTGTAAAGAGCAGCGCTTTGAAATATTTAAGGATGTCAAATGTATGGTTGAGATTGACATCACAGAGATTTTTCACAGATGGGATTTCTTTTCAAAATGCATTGAATTACTCTTTGCTTAGAATTTATCCCTGTGCAATTTGGAGAAAGGTTAGCAGAATAATTAGCACCTGAATTTTTAGACACACACACA
>NW_006399862.1:2972329-2974522 GCF_000299155.1 Elephantulus edwardii
CACACACACACACACACACACACACACACACACACACACAGCATTTCAGCTATTTGATTGATCATCCAGTCACACACACATACACACACACGCACGCACACACACACACGCACACACACAGCATTTCAGCTATTTGATTGATCATCCAGTTTCTTTTTCTTGCCTATTTTGATGACTCCTGCTTATCTTTACTGTGAACAGCAGGGAGATATAAATAAAACCAAAGGAGAGGAAACAAACCATCTCTTACTCTTTTGAATTCTTAAAGAAGACATAGAGTCATTTTTTGTTGTTTTTGTTTTTAAAATCAAGAGCAGTACTATTTAAGATTTTGAACTTCCCCAAAAAAGCAATTCTATCAGGGAAAGTATTATTTGTGGGTTTGAGAAATAGCATTCAAATTGAGGTCAGAAAGAATGAAGCTTTTTAGCTGAAGGAAGGCTGGGAAACTTCTACTTTCACCTTTATTTAATTGAACGAGAGGCTCAGGTCTAGAAAATCTCCTAAATGACCTAGTTACTTTTCCTTCTTAGTGGCAGAAAGGGCACTAAAAACCAGATCCTTTCTCCTCACTATGCCATAGCCTCTGAAACTTTTTTTTTAATATGTTCTCTAAATTTTTAAATAATAAACTTAATCAATTAAAATCTAATCTCACTCTTGGTCTAGATTATATGGTTCAGTTATATTTTCAAAAGTAATTCAATATAAAAGCACATTGCTTTCTTGTATAAAGCCTGAAGAAGTTGCAGAGACAGCTACCACTAGATTAATGTCTTTATTACTTATTTCCTCTTCATTTTTGGAAGATCTCTGTCATGTGTGTGCCTGTATGTTCTGCTTCACTTTTCAAAAGACTAAATTTTAATTCAAGACCAGTAATTAATCTTGGCCATGCCTCAGGAGGCTTTAGTCCATTTTGTATCTTGATTTGACTTCCTTAAAACAATTACTAAAATATATCTTATAGAGCAGGGCGTAGATAGACTGAAAGCAAGAGGTCTTATGGCGGAGTTCTCTGTTTCTATTCACTGTCACATTGTTTCAGAGGACATATGGCAAAAATGCTAATGCTCATATAGTTGGATTAATTTTTGAAGTAACATTTTACTTTTTCCTCCTTTTTTAACAAAATAATATTTTAAAGAACGTTTATAGAAAGATTTGGTTCGTTGTTGCACATTTTCTTCCTTTACCCACCCTTCCCCTTCCCACAGTCCACATTGCAATTCTCTTCTTGTTCCAGATTGTTGTCATATGTGTATGTACATGTATATAATTGATGTTAGCAATTACAGCTTGCTCAGATCCACAATCAACACTCTTTAACACCAGCAGTCAGGAAATCAAAAGATGAATTGCCCTGGGAAAATCTGCTGTTGTAGAACTCTCTAGAGTGCTGAAGAGCAACGATGTCAGTCTAGATACAAAGGTGTACCTAATCCAGACCATGGTCTTCTCACTTATCTGTTATGCTTTAGAGAGTTGAACAATGACAAAGATGACAGAAAGAGAATAGATGCCTTTGAGTTGTGCTGGAGAAGAGTCTGGAAGATGCCATGGACTGCCAAGAAAACAAATCATTCTGTCTTAGAGGGGGTGAAACCAAGTCTCTCCTTGGAGGCTAGGATTTTGAAGCTCTGTCTCACTTTGAGCAGAAGGCCAGGAGAGATTAGACATTGGAGGAGGACATAATGCTTGCAAGGGTGGATGGACAGGGCAGGAGAGGGAGACCCTGGATGAGATGGATTGATACAGTGATTGCGGTGATGGGTGTTGGTGTGTCAGAAATAGTGACACTGGCTCAGGATAGGGAAGGGTTCAGAGTTGCTATGCATTGCAGGCAACTCAAGGGCACATAAATAATATACTATGACAGATTCAGAAGCCAGAGTGGCATCCACTTCATAAACAACATGGCTCCGGAAATGCTATGAAATTTGATAAATGTCTATAGCTGTAGAGGGGCTTCAGGCCTTTTTTCATAGGGTGGCAATGATTGGCGCTAGACTCAAAGGTAATAAATAATAACATATACACACACACACACACACACATATATATATACGTATATATGTATATGTGTGTTGTTGTTGTTATGTGCCATCAAGTCGCTTGCGACTCACAGCGACCCTATGTACAAGAGCTCTAAATGCTCTTCTATCTTGTGCCAATCTAGCCATCTCAAATGCA
>NW_006399862.1:2975502-2977541 GCF_000299155.1 Elephantulus edwardii
GCCTGTACATAGCCATATATATATTCTCTATATTAGTCTATATATTATATATAATATATACATATATACACACATATATATGCATTTATATATACATATATGTGCATATACACATATATACAGATGCATACATATACACACATATACACATATACACATACACACATAGAGACAGTTATGTATACACACACATATCTATCTAAATCTCTATATCTATCTATCTATCCATTTAATCTTTCTATCTATTGTTGGTAAGTACTCTTGAGTCATAGATGACTCATAGCTACCCTGTGAACAAAATTCTTGAACAGGAATCACTTTCATCCTATCTTTAAGTTCATAGAGTTTCTGGAGGCAAGCTATTTTGGAAGTGGATACCACTCCTTCTTCCAAGTCTGTTTTAATTTGAGAGTTCCAGCAAAGGCTGTCCACCATGGATAATTATTATTGCATTTGACACATCCATGCCACAGTGTTTATCTTCACAGCAACCTCAAGTTACCTTTGTACGGTAAATTGACAGACCAGATTTATACTACTTAGAAGAATGTTTAACTGAAAACAATTAAAATCAGGCCAGAGGTTCCATAAGCCCAAGGGCCAAGATGCCTTTTTGAATTTGAGGCAGGCCAAATCCAATAAAGTGGCATCTAGTTGTGAGCAACAGCCACAACAAAGTGTCAAGCAAAACCCACACAAAAAATTATAAATATATTAAATAAATAAATAATTCTTAATCAATTGCTGTAAGACAGTTTTTCCTCGTATCTGTTTCAATGCAGTGTTCATTATCTATCCATTCTTTTGGAATTCTCCTCCCAATTCCCCATGTCAGTTCTATTTTATAACAGTGGTTTTAAGTGACATTTGTCCTCTTGTGACTGAGACACTTCACTTAGTATAACCTATTGTAGACTCATCAATGTTGTGTAGTATTTTACAAATTCATTGCTTTTTTCCCCCAATGATGTATAATATTCCACTGTGTGAATGTACCACAATTTTTCTACCCATTTGTTTGTTCATGGGCAGTTGAGTTACTTAGTTGTCTTTGCTATTGTGAATAATGTAGCAATAAACATGGGTGTGCATACATCTATTTGAGTCACAGCTCTGGGTTTTTTAAGGTGTATTTCTTAGTAGTTGAATTGTTGAGTCAAATGGTATTTCTGTTTGCAACTTTTTGAGAACATATCAGACTGGCTTCCACAGTGGTTGTATCACTTATAAGAATTTATAAGAATTCAAACCTTTCAGCAAGCTTGTCAGAATTTATTGTTTGCTGCTCTGTTGAATTGTACTATTGTTGCTGTGGTGAGCTGATACCTCACTGTTGTTTTGTTTTATATCTTTCTGATGGCTAGGAATTTTTAACATTTCTTCATGTGTTTGCCATCTAAATTTCTTCTTTGGTGAAGTGTGTATTTATATCTTATGCCCATTTTGTGATTGGGTTGTTTACCTTTTTTCCTTGTTGAGGTACTGGAGTATTCTATAAATTTTAGACATGAGTCTCTTATTAGATATGACATTGCCATATATTTTTCCCAGTCTATGAGTTTCCTTTTTTACCTGTTGGTGAATTTTTTTGATATGTATATGAATTTGAAGAAGTTGGATTATGAAAGGTGGGTTCTCCTTGTTTTAATTGAGGTTTGGTTGTGGACTGTTTGGTTGCTTTTATTTCATTAAAACTCTGTGTGAGCTCATTGGATTTGCTGGATTTGGCTAACAATGAACTGTGAGCTGGAAACTTCTTGTTTTGAGCCAATTAGGACCTTGTTGGTGGGCCTGTGTTTTTAAAAGTGAGCTGGTTCCCTGAGTAAGTCTCCAGTTTGGAGGTTCATGTGTTAAGCAGTTGGATTCTGGAATGTGGGTTCTTGTTTTGGTTGAGGGTTAGGTGTGGACTGTTTGATTGGGTTTTTAAATTTTTTTCATTTACAAATATGTGTGAGCTGATTAGATTTCCTAGTGTAAATTGTGTTTGGAATGAATATTCTAAGTAGTACAGCACTGATCTGTCAGTTCGTTGTACTGAG
>NW_006399862.1:2978081-2981271 GCF_000299155.1 Elephantulus edwardii
TTTCCTACTTAACTGATTTAATCATCTTGTCAAAAATTAGTTGGTAATAAGTAGATAAGTCCATTTCTGGGTTCTCAATTTTATTCTATTTATCAATGTGTCTGTCACTGTACCAGTAGCACACTGTCTTGACTACTACAATTGTGCGGTATAATTTGCAATCAGGGTATATGATACTCCTTGCCTTGTTTCTCTTTTTCAGTAGTGCTTTACTCATTTGGGGTCTCTTTTCATTCTAAATAAAATTGGAAATTACCTTTTATATCTTACTGAAGAATGAAGCGGGTATCTATATTAGGATCACACTGAACTTGAAGGTTGCTTTTAATAGAGTTGTCATGTTCACAATGTTGAGTATTCCTTTCCAAAAGTATAGTATTTTCCTTCAATTATCTAGGACTCTATTTGTTTCTTAGAGTAATGTTTTGTAATTTTCTTTGTAGAGGCCTTTTTTGTCTCTAGTTAGATTTATTCCCAAGTATTTAATCTGGTCATTAACTGTGATAATTGGTTTTGTTTTCCTTAGCTTAATTTCTATATTCTCTGCTACTCTAGAGAAATCCATCTGTTTTTTGTATGATGATCTTGTATCCTGCTACTTTTCTGAACTGGTTGACTATGTCCAATAATTTTTATGCTGTATCTTTAGAGTTTTCTAAGTATATGAATATAATTTATTCCACATATTATTATTGTTATGTGTCATCAAGTCAACTACAACTCATAGCAACGCTATGTACAATAGCTCTGAACTCTGCTCTGTCCTGAGCCAATCTCACTGTCTCTTCCACATCTACCTTCATTTCCCCAGTTATTGTGTCAATCTAGCTAATCTGGGTTTTCCTCTCCTGTGCTGTCCCACAAACCTTCCTAGCATGATATCCTTTTATAAAATCTGGTCCCTCTTGGTTGCATTCCCGAAGTATGTGAGACTGAGTCTCCAGATAGTTTTATCTCCTCCTTGTGAATTTGGATACCTCTTATTGCCTTCTCTTGCCTTATCATGGGTGTACACCAGGATTGTGTCCTATTTCCAAACCTTTTCAATCTATATGCATAGCTGAATATCTGGGAGGCTGGGCTCTCTGAGAAGAAACGTGGCAGCAGAATTGGAGGAAGATTCGTCAACAATAAGCTTTATGCAGATGACACAACCCTGCTTGCTGAAAAAGGTCCAGGACTTCAGCCTTCAGTATTGATTGAGGCTCAATGTCAAGAAGACAAAGATTCTCACCACTGGGCCAATTGGCAGCATCAGTATGGATGGTGAAGAGATTCAGACTGTAAACAGCTTCAATTTGCTTGGCTCCACAATCAACATTCTTGGCACCAGCAGCCAGGAAATTAAAAGATGATTTGCATTGGGAAAGTCTGCTGTCAGAGATCTCTCCAAAGTGCTGAAGAGCAACAATATCAGTCTGGAGACTAAGGCATTCCTGATACAGCAATTAGTTTTTATGCATCAGAGAGCTGGAGAAAGACTAGGGATGGCAGAAGGAGAATTGATGCCTTTGAGCTGTGGTGCTGGAGAGGAATACTGAATATAGCATGTGCTGCTAAGAAAGCAAACAAATTCATCCTGGAGAAGATAAAAATGGGCTGTTCCTTAGAAGCAAGGATTCTGAAGTTTCATCTGGCATATTTTGGGCATGTTGCAAGGAGGTACCAATCCTTGGAGAGGGGCGTCATGCTTGGGAGGGTGAAGGAACAGCACAAGAAAGACCCAAAGACCCTTGGGGAGATGGATTGATTCAGTGTTTGGGGTAATGGGGGTAGGTGTGTTGGAGACACTGAGATTGGCCCAGGATAGAGTAGGGTTTAGGGCTGTTGTACATAGGGTTGCAATGAGTCACAGGCAAGTCAATTGTACACTGCAACGACATATCCTAGGAACTCTGGTGGCAAGAAGCTGCACTGAAATCCCAAAGGCATGGGGTTTGAGGCCACCAGCTGCTCCACAGGAGAAGGCTGGGCAATTTCCTCTCATATGATTAATTGCCTCTGAAAACCCACCAGAGGATCAACTATGGGTCAGTTCTAACTCTATGGTATACCACCACCACCACCACCACCACAAGATATCCAGTACAGTATTGAATAACAATGGTGATAGTAAGTGGCTTTGTCTACTTCCTATTTTCAATAGTAATGCCTTTAACCTGTCTACATGGAGAACAATTTTAGCTCTTGGTTTTGCATATATACTTTTTACTATGTTGAGGAAATTCCTATCCTTATAGTGTTGGATGTTTTAATCAGGAATGGTTGTTGAATTTTGTCAAAGTCCTTTTCTGTAGCAATTGATGGAATCATGCAGTTCTTGTTTTTGCTTTGTTAATGTGATGAATTACATTGTTTTTCTTATGTTGAATCATCCTTGTATATATTTTTTATAAAATTGGTTTTATTATTTTCAACATTTTTTCTTTTGTTTTTCTACTAGTTTGTTTATAAAATTCAAATACCAATTTGAACAAATTCTTTCAATTGGGATTCATAACAGGTATGCAGGAATCGTTCAACTCAAGAAAAACAATCAATATAATTTACGATATTAACAAAGTAAATAACTAGAACTGTGTGGTCTTAGCAATTGATACAAAAAAGGCATTTGACAAAATCCAAAATCATATTGCTCTAGCAAACACTTCCAATACAATATTGAAAAGAAATTGGGACAGTGGGCCTCCTTGACTGGTCCCTGTTTGCAAGAAAAATGTTCTTAGACTTTCTTCACTGAGAAGGATGTTGGCTCTTGGTTTTGAAAATATACTTTTCACTATGTTGAGGAAATTCCCTTCTATTTCAATTTTGCTGAGTGTCTTTATCACAAAGGTGGTTGGAGTCTCTGAATGTTTGATAAAACTCCTTAGTAAAATCATCTGGTCCAGGGCTTTTATTATTACTGGAAGGTTTTTTGTTTTGTTATGTTTTGCTTTTTTTAAATGACCTGTTCAATTTCTTCTTTTATAATGGATTTATTTAAGTGTTCTGCTTTTATCTGTGTCAGTTTGGGTAGATTGTGCATTTCTAAGTATATATCCATTTCTGCTAGATTTTCATACTTGTTTGAACATAATTTTTCATAAAATTCCATGATTAACCTTTTTTTTATTTCAGTTGATTTTATTGTGACAAACCCTTTTCAAATGTTATTTGGATTTTCTGTGTGTTTTCTTTCTTTTGCTTT
>NW_006399862.1:2982166-2986453 GCF_000299155.1 Elephantulus edwardii
TGTGTGTGTGTGTGTCTATATATATAGTCTTTCTTTGAAAGTGATGTACTGAAGCCTCCTACTAGTATCATGATGTTGCCTATTTCTTTTTCAATTCTGTTAATGTATTTTCTGTTAGTGTATTTTGCAGCTGTGATATTTGGTGCATAGGTGTCTGTTATGGTTAGTTATTTCATCTTATTCTCCTGACTCCTTGAAGCATTATAAAATGTCATTCCTTGTCTTTGGTGATTGTTTTTGCATTGACATCTATTTTATCAGAAATTAATATTGCTACTCCTGCTTTTTTTTTCCCCCCAGTGCCATTTGCTTGGTAAAGTTTTCCTCATCCTTTTATATTTAGCATGCCTTTATCTTCACTTTTTAAGTGTGTCTCTTGTAGAGAGTATATTGATTTTATTATTATTTTTATTCCAATCTGCTACTCTTCTTCTTCTTACTGCATTTATATTTTTTAAATTTTTGTTTCTTATTGCATTTAAATATCTTCTCGTCTTCTCTTGAATCGTTCACATTCAGTGTAATTAGTGAAAAGCAAGATTTTATTGCAATCATTTTGTTAGGTTTGTGCATGTATGTGTGTGTGTTGCTGAGAGTATACAGCAGATGAACACCATACAGATATAGTATCTGTATGGATAATTTTATAACATGAGTTGTATTCTTTGAATTGTGTAACCATTTTCACCCTCCTTTTCTGAGTTGTTCCTTTAGCATTAATGTAAACTTACTACCCCCTTTAACTGCTTCTGAAATCCACTGGAGAATCAGCTATGGGTGCACTTGACAATACAAAAGAATAACACAACTACACCTAATGTTGGTATCTTATCATTTGAGTTGCTGTTGCAACTTAGATCGCAGATAAAATTTTTATTTTTTACTGGTTTACTTATGAAGTTCATGTACATTGTTTCTCACATGACCTTTTATTCATTCATTGTTGCACATTTTCCTCCCTCTCCATTACCCCTCTCTTTTTTTGGTGACATCTTACTTTATTTTTGTGTAGGGTGTGAGGTAGTCTGCCTGTTTTGCATCACTGCTGTGATAGTGTGATAGTGCTTTTATTGCCTAGCATCCTAGCAGTTCCTGGGTCTAATGACCTTGGCTGGGGAGTTCACTGCTTCATTCAGTAGGAAGGAAAACTTGACCAGCTTGAATAGCTCTCCGCTCCCCCCACCCCCACCCCCCAGGCTTAAGGGAAGAATCACTTCAGTTGGAGAGCTCAACACTTCATAGCAAAGGGGAAGGCAACTGACTCTGCCTGCGGTCCTTTTGCTCTGGTCCTGTGGCAGAGTGTGCTGTAGCTGAGGAGTGCTGTGTGAAAACAAAGTTGCTCTGCCTCTGGTCTTTTCTCTCTGGTTCCTTAGCTGGCAGGAATGTTCACCAAGAGTGGGGAGCCCACCAGAAGGGAACTTAAAAGCTCCTTTGTTGATTTCACAGCTAAATTCTCTGTGGCTATGGAGCCCACCAGGAAGAAAACTAGATCTTCTTTTGTCCTGGAGCTTCTGGTAAGATCACCCCAGCTCAGGATCACATTCAAAAGAGAACTTGAGGAGAAGTCCCACTACTTCTTTGCTCTCTGGTCCTAACTCAGCAAAGTTCTCTGTGACTATGGAGTCCCCTGGGATGGAAAATTGCTCTGCTCTGCCCTGTGGTCCTTGAGAATTTCCTCCTAGGAGAGCTCACCTGGAGGGGAGTCACCCTGCTTCTTTTCCTTTCTTTCTAGTCCTGCAACCAACCTCTGAAATTCTTAATGTGTTCTTTACACTAAATGAGAATGATTGTGCAGACACTTCAGACTAGAAATTAGGGAATATTTTTCCTTGATTATAATGAAATACATTTTTACCCTTTATGTTCTATTAGATTAATTTCTAGAATTTTCTATGATCATGCTAAAGATCAGGTATGAGTATTATCAACAGATGATGCCTTTTATAGGTAATAATATAAGTTGATGTTGTACAGTCCCTGGTTCACCAGGTGATGAAAAGACTAATTTCTCTCCAAGATTTTTTTCCCTTTTTATAGGAAAAGTCCTGAGAACTGTTTGTGAATCTTTTATGTTGCCAGGCCAAACTGTTTAGGGCAAAATAAACTTACAAACATGTTTGGGATTTTGTGTTTTGTTTTGAATGTTAAGTGAGAGTCATCAAACCCTAGAAAAATTAAAATAGAAATAGACAATCTAGTTTCCTGAAATGGGGAGAAAGGTAAAGGAAGTTTCTGAGGCTTGTATTACTAAAAGCTGTGAGTTTTAGAGCAGCTCCAGAAAGAAAGGAAAAGGCCCAACAATCCAGACCTTGAAATCGGCTTCATTTTAGGCTTAACGAGACTCAAATTCAATCTTGCTGTTCATGAAACTGTTTTGACTCATACTCTTTAAGAATGGGCTCCAACTTCACTCTAAGAAGCCCCGATGGCTTAGTGTGTAACATAGTACAAGCCATGAGAACAATGGTTCAAATACACCAGTGGATCTCTATTCTCGAAAGCCTAGTGGAGGGTCAGAATCTACTTAATGGTAGTAGGCTTTTGTTCAGGTTAATTCCAATAAAGCTGGTGCCCTCCTTGGAAGAGTTCAGGATACACAAAGGAGAAAACACAAACGAGAAATGAGCTTGTGACAGCAAAGACAGATGGTGATGGGATACAAGTGGCAAATTGCAACAATCAACTAAAGATGTGCAACAACCAATGACATTTCAGATTGAGGCAAGGAAGAACTCTTCCTGAAAGACTTTTGAGAAATCATGGCACTTCAAACCCCTTGATATTAGACTTCTAATGTAGAAGAATGTATTCCTTTCATTTTAACCTACTGGTTTTGTGGTAATTTATCGTGTAGCCTTAGGAAATGTGTGTCCTTTTTGATAAGTCAGAAAATTACTTAGAATTGTGTTTCATGGGCTTTGTCAGTCAGTCAGTCAGTCAGTCAGTCAGTCAGTCAGTCTGTCTGTCTGTCTCATTCAGCATATTGTGGCTCCCCACAAGCTCTCCTTCCTCACAGAGAGGAAAAGCTGACACGTGTGCAATGCATTCCACACATTACCATCCTAACCCAGCAGAGAAGCAGATGCTGTACCCGCACTGTGCATCCAGATGGGAGCTTTGACACCAAGCAGAACTGTTTGTACAGCTCTTCCAGCCAGCATTAAGGTGCTGGGAGGCCTTTCCTTCAAGAGCTTCTCACTACAGGCTTTTACAGACAGAGAACCATTCAGGGTTTTCAGTCAAGTGCTGTGAAAAATCTCAGCATTGAGACAGGGCGGATCACAGACGTTCTGGATTAATTAATTGTCTACTGGCTCCTTCCCAATGGAGGACACATTGCTCCCACTGCAACCTCCCCTTGTAGTGCTTGTAATACGAAATATTACATCACAAATAATAGAATTCAACACTTTTTGAGAAAGTACTTCTGTCTTAAAGGATATGCATGCTCTTATTCTCTGTAAACAAGCTAAAGCTTATTTGCTTTCAAAATGTCAGACGCAGCTACTGGATAGAAGTGTAAGAGGTCATTCAAGTTGCCAGCTGGCCATACCTGAGTTTAAAGAGAGGAAGGGACATTAACTGGAAGAACCTTCCACCTTTCTGAATTTATTTGTCACTGTCTTGAACTGTCAAATAACGGCATTTAATATTTATCAAATTGTTGCTGTTGTTGTGTATCATCAAGTTGGAACCGACTCATAACTGACCCTTCAGTGGGTTTTCAGAGGTAATAAACTGAACTTGAAGAGAGTGTTAATCTTTCATTAAGCAGCTACTGGATTTGAACTGTGTTCCTATGGTTGACAGTGTAACTCCTTAGCACTAAACCACAAGAGCAAAGCCTCTTATTAAACAAGCTAGAGGTGAATGAGGGGGAGATTTCGTTTGCCATCCTTTGTCGGATTTTGGTTTCCTTGTATTTACGCTCACATTGTCATCAAAGAGGCTATCATGTGGGAATCATTGCTCCAGAAGGCTACTGATCTTGGCATTCCAATTCTTTTTGAAATGTCTTCTTATTTGTTCTGAAAGTGCTTTACTGCTATTTAAAAATCTCTTTCTTCTTAGGAATCAATTTAGACCACTCTTTTGGTCCACATACCACATCTAGTTACTGCATTGTGATGTGCCATCAATAAGAACTTGCCATTCAGCCCCGGAATCTTGGTTTGAAGTAAGTCCTGGCTGATGATGCATTGTCTACTTGCGATTGCTTTTCATATAAAACTGTATTTATGCCAACGTAAATGTCAGCATTGGGACACTGAGCATCTTAACTCACAT
>NW_006399862.1:2986553-2991220 GCF_000299155.1 Elephantulus edwardii
ATTTATTTATTTTAGTTAGGCTTTCTCTTGCCCCTGATCTTAGATTTTTTTTAACATCACTTTCCCATTGCTCCATGTTGTTCAAGGGCAGGGCTGTCCTGTCCTTCTATACTTAACATTTGCTATATTGACATGGCATTTCCGTGCCTCTCTTAGTGATACAAACCAGCAAATAGTACAAACTCTGTTTCCTGTCCTTTATTGTGCTTTTAGGTCTGAAGCTTCACTTTCTTCCAAAAGGAACGTGTTTTCTTCTCTTTTATAGTATAAACTTTTACTTATTTTTTTAATGTTGGAAAAACTGAAAATTTTGTTTACTAATAAGGACAAAGAACTGGGAAAAAAATATTCCAATAACATTTTTTCCCCCTTTAGAGAGACTGCCTGTGCTCTTTAAGTCAGGAGAACAATGTTGTTCATTCTTTTAGAGGCAAGTACATGCTATGATGGTAATTAAATTATTTGACTGAAAAGATAACATGGTCCAGAGGAGTGATTATGAGTGTGAGATCTAGATAAGCTAGTTTGAAAGACAGGTCAATCACTTATTAGAGGTTACTTTGGCCCATGGGCTTTACCACCCTAGGGCTGGTGTTTCCTATGTCAAATGGGAAAGCCTGTGATGATCAGTGAGAAGCACACTAGAGTGATACACACTTAGTGAGTTGATTTTAGGTGCCGTCAAGTTGACGCTGATCATGTCAGCCTTATCCAGAGCAGTACGGCACACTGCCTTCTCTTATGTAATCCCAAGATTGCCTTAGCTTTGCATATATTGGGGAAATAGTGCTAACTCATCTTCCTTAGTGTCTTCTTCCCTGTCTACCAAAAATGATGTCAGTCTATAATCACTGGTATTTTCTAGTGATGTGTCCAAGGCTAGCAAGTCAGGCAGCGTTCTATTGTTATCCATCAGCTACATTTTTCAAAACTAGATTTCCAGGAATTTTTTTGTAGCCTCTCTTCTTTATTTTTTTGAAAATATTTTCTTATTTTTAATAATAATAATAATAATAATTATTATTATTTTCAATGAAAATTTACAGGGATTTTGGATTTCCATTCATTCATTATTGTAGTTTTCTCCCTGCCCACCCCTCCTTTCAAATTCATTCTTCTCTTGGAGAAGTAAAAGAAAAATTATTTCATTGTTGTAGAGTCCCTCCCCCCAGGTCCATTCCACCATGCAGCCTTCGTTCTGGACCCTTGTCATAACAATAATACCTAATCATATATACCTTTTAAACAGTTCTCTCTCATCTCTTTCAGTGTAGTATACATAATTTATCCCATCTTTCTCAATCTCCACCCAACTCCTATGTCAGTCCCGTTTTACAACAGTGGCACTATGCACTATTTGTCCTTTTGTGACTGAGATATTTCACTCAGCATAATGTCCTCCAGGGTCACCCATATTATATAATATTTCATAAGTTCCTTGTTTTTTAATGCAGCGTAATATTCCATTGTGTGAATATACCACAGCTTCTCTATCCATTTGTCTGTTGACGGGTGCTTAGGTTGTTTCCAACTCTTTGCTATTGTAAACAATGCCATGATAAACATGGGTATGCATATGCCTCTGTTCTATCTAAGTCTAGAAGGTCTTCTTAAAGCTGTCTGACCTGGGTAACCCAGTAATTGTGCTGGCAAGGGTTTTTGCATTGTGTTGTTGTTGAGCACCATTGACTTGACTATACCTTAGAGCAACCTTATGAACAAATGATCTGAACCCTGCTCATCCTCACAATCTCTGCATGCTGAGGCCACTGTTAAAGTCATTCTGTCCATTCATTTCACTGGGCTTCTGCCTCTCTTTACCTGGCCCTCTGCCTTTCCCAAAGTGAAGTATTTTCACAAAGACTGACTGACCCCTTAGAAGCTTACCCAAAGTATGTGAAACAAAATTTCACCATCGTTGCCTTCAGGGAGCACATTGGTTGCACATCCTTCAAAACAGACTTGTTTGCGCTTTTCATCGCCCATGGGTTGGTTACTCAATACTCTTTGCCAACACCTCAATCCAAAGGCATTGCTTATACTTCGCTCTTCTCTAGTCACTGTCCAACTTCCAGATGCATATAAAACCACTGAAAACATCGCAGCTTGACTCCAGCACACCTTAGTCTTTAAAGGTGCATCCTTGCTCTTTAACATGTAAAAGAAGTCCTTGGCAGCAAATTTTCTCACTTCATTACATTTTTTTTCTAAATTTCTTAATTGCTGCTACCATATGCCTTTAGGATTATAGCAGCATGCAAGGCACCAAAGTAGGACAAATTGATAGATAAATGGTGAGTATAGTTAAGTATTCAGGGAGTATTAGCAGAAAATATTAATAATTTTCAGTCTGCATTGTATTTCTTTCAATATAAGAGTGTAGAACTTTATTTCTGGAAGTTTATAAACTTGAGAAAGGATTTCAGTTTTTTGGATTTTTTTTCTTTGAATATAAAAAGCACATTTAGTGTTCAAAAATTCCAACCCTCACTCTGAACATTATAGTTGTATTATTTTTCATTTAAAATGCTGGCATGCTGAGAAGAATTACATCAATTTAAGATGCAGGCTCTGACACAGGCATTCCTAATATTTCCTGATGCCTCTATGCTCACATTAAGGCTGTGAATCATGTAGCTACATTTAAACTGAGCAGATTCTGCTAAAGATAGGGTATAAATGGAAATAAAGTACATTTTTCACTTCGTATTCATTCTTAAATCCTATGAATGTCAGTGAGAATTATGTGTTATGTAAAGAAAATAATAGATCATTATTTTAGTCTCCTGCTCTGTAAATTTTGCTGCCCTATATTATTAGATTTCTCTCCTTTTAATATTCTCTTCTGAACACATAGTAGGTGTCTAATGTAAACTCGTGAAATTAATGTGTGCTTATGTGTTCTTCAGATTTTGTCCATTAGTATTTGTGCCCATTATATGAGGATGGTGGTGAAATAAAACCATTTTCCAAGTCTGCCGTTTTCCCTTTTTGATTCTGGCCTCATCTCTAGCACTTCCTTTCTCTCCTTCTTTCCATGAACATGTCCCCTATGTAGTAGGGCTTCCTTGACAAGGGAGAAAAATAACCTTCACATGAGAAAGTGATCACAAACTCTGGTCTTGAAGAATAATTATGAATTTATATTACTAGTCCTGTATTTATAGTATTATATTCAGCATGAATCATATGTGCCTGGGATATGATAATATTGATTTTTACTTTCTGCCCTTCCAGGCTGTGTCTTCTTACTTCCTGGCCTTGATCTGAAGAGCAAGATAGATGTTAGGCATTATTATCTAGCAGAAGTCGCGGGGTGGGGGGGGGGGGGTGCAGATCAATTTTAACTCCTGACACTTCATTCTCTATCCTTGCAGTGGACGGGAAGCAACTCTAAGCTCACATTGACTTACTTAAGGAGGCGGTCCTGGTTGTTGCTGGGAATAGATTAGCCTAGACTCTTGGTTGTGGTAGGTGCAGGTTTTCAAATGACAGATATGCCAAGATAGCCAATTCGTGTGCTCTCACAGTGCTCTCAAGTAATTTTAGAAAGCATCTTTGTAATAATGAGGAAGATTTAGATAAAGGTTTTACCTTTTTTAATAATGTGAGACTTATAGAAAAGTTTCAAATATAGTACAGAATGTTGCTGAGTGCTCTTCAAGCCATCTAATGTCACAATACTCTAGCAAATCTCTCAAACAATAAATTTAGCACTTGTTCAATATTGTTATTTAATTTGCAAATGGTATTTAAGGTCTACATAATTTCACACCACTAATACACTGTCATTTTTTTCCCTCTTTTCTTCAAGATCCAATCCAAGAAACTACTTTTTATTAAGAAAATATCTTTTGGAGAAATATATATGCGATAAGCCAGCATTTGCTAATGACAAATATGTGGATGCAGCTCCAAATGATAGAGATTTTTTTACAGTATTTATATTTTTAAATGTTTCAGTAAAAGGGAACATATTTATTTAGGTAAATACAGTGGGAGAGTTTTTCAGCTTTATTGTGAACACAACTCCAGTTTAATGGAATTATGTGCGATGGAAAAAATTGCTACTAAGAACAACATATTGAAGTTCTGAAGTGGTTTATTTACTCATTAATTCAAGAGTGGAAGGTGGTACTGGTAATCTTATTCTTACTTGCATTTTCAATTGTTTGTTGAACTTAAAAGGAAAGAGCAATACAATCAACTGCTTAACATTTCTCATCAACCTCATTGTGTTCCTTAATTACTTTGTTCCTTGTTTTTTAATCTTTGAAACAGAGCAGAAACCCCCATTTCTAACAGGATAGAATCCAAGATACTCAGAATAAGGGTAGTGCAACATCTTGGGGGATTACTTTGAAAATCATTAATTCAGTTCTTTAAAGCATCTTTTCAGTCAAAAGTTCATTACCATTCACTTAGTTTGCATCCAGAGTTTTGGCACTCTAATGATGGAGAAGGCCATGTTCAACAGAAAACCTGCAACAACATTTTACTTCCTTTGCACTATATTTTTGTACGAGACTGTGTTTTTGGTGCTGCTGTTGTTAAAATGTATAAGTGTGTCAATTTTAATGTTATTGTCCCCAGATTATGCCTACAAGCATTTATTAATTTGTTCACTCATTCAAAATAATGTGAAAGCCTAATAGAGCTCAGAGACT
>NW_006399862.1:2991585-3002138 GCF_000299155.1 Elephantulus edwardii
CCCCCACCCTCCCAAGCATGATGTCCCTCTCCAAGGACCGGTCAAAGAAGTAATTCTCAGAGAAACAAAGGGTAGGAGAAAAGGCGATGACTGTTGCAGACAAAAGAAATAAATGGATTAACATAGAAGAGGTAAAATATATGAGAATATGACCTTTAGGGGGAAAATAAAATTGTTTGAAATGACTGACATGTGGAATATCATGTGAATAACCAGCAATGAGTGAGGTCAAAATGTATTTCCTTCAGAACAGAATCTGTCTAATCTAAGCAAGGCAGAATAGAGTTAAACTAAAGGAGTTGTCAGCATGGCTGATAAGAGAAAATGAAGTTCAGAGTCAGGGAGAGGAGAACTGATTGAGAAAAAGGGGAAAAAAAGTTGGAAGAAGTTCTCAGTTTTCTGAGTTATGATGTACCTTGCTTATAAGTAAGATTGAGATAGAGGAGGAGGAAAATTTTATACATTTTTGAAAGGTAGAGAATGTGTTCATTTCACTTAGATATGTTGATTTTGATATTTATGCATATGTCCAAAGGAACTCTAGTTACACAAGGTTGATGTCTTGGTTTAGGTACTTGGATTCTAACCAAAACATCCATGGTTTGACCACACTATCTGCTACATGGAAGAAGATGTGGTAATCTGTTTCCACAAAGATTACAGCTTTGAGAACTCTAGGAAGTAATTTTAATGTGTCCTAAAGGGTTACTATGTGTCAGGATGTATCAGTGGATTCAGTTTTAGCATATCATATTTGATAGTTCCTAGGTGGTATAATTAGTTAATATACTTAGCTTTTAATGAAAATATTCATTTAAATTCACACAGACATGCCTCAGAAGAAATAGCTGGTATTCTAGTTAAAAAAAAAATAGCTTTTGGAATCTCTACGAAGCACTACTCTTACAAGTGTGATCTCTCTATGATTCTGGGTTGAACCTATGGCAACTGGTATTATATACTTAAAGGAAATTTAAGAAATAAAACCAAAAAATTCCCATCATGCTGGAAAGCTGGAGGGTCAGAAAAAGAGAGGAAGACCCTCAACAAGACATCCTGACACAGTTGCTGTAACAATGGTCTTTATTATTATATTATTAGAGATGTTGTTGTTAAGTGCCGTGGAGTTGCAGGCGACTCATAGCGACCCTATGAAGGAGAATCCTCGGCTTGGGTGCCTTTTATCCTCTCTCCTGGTTCATAGGGTTTCTGGAGGCAAGCTATTACGCAAGTGGATGCCACTCCTCTTTCTAAGCTTGTTTTAATCGGGAAGCTCCACCCCACTCTCTGTCCACAATGGGTAGCCAACCATTAACGCACTTGACACATCAGTGTCACAGTGTTCAGCCTCACAGCAACCACAAGTGACTGCAGGATGGCAACTTGTACACCAGGGTTATACAACCTAGAGGAATGTCTGAACAAAAACAGTGACAGTCTGGCCCTCGGGCCACAGGCCTGAGGGACCTTTTGGGCTTGAAGCCCTCTGCTGCCTTAAATCCTAGGCCAAGCCTGGCTTGCCTGACTCCTGGAGGCAGAGTAGTCCTTCACGTGCAAAACCTGCCACAACACCCATGCTCTCTCTGGCAACCAGGTCATAGCATCTCTGGGTGGAGCAAATGTATTATTAGAGATAGTATATTATTATATATTAGAGATAGTAAAGTGGAGATGGAAAGGAATATGACAAGATTCAGATCTATTGTTCATAGGTTTGCCATGAGTCATAATTGACTTGATGGTGCCTAACAACAACAGTAAAGGAAAATAATGAGAATACAAAGATAGACAAATAAGTGGGAGAAATTTATTGGAAAAATTATCAATATCAGAGCTGCTCCATGGGCTTACTAAATGGCTTCATGAATTCAAGGGAGGATTTATGGAGCCTTACAAAGTTTAGTAAGTGAACATAGAGAAAGAAGTTTAGACAAGTGAATGAGAAGGATGGGCCAGGAAGTGAGATGGGAGAGTATCTTGGGATGGATTGGAGTGATTAATACTGCTAGGTCCATTAGACAGAGTAAGGTAGAAGACACGTGAAAAGTGTGTAAAACAGCTCATAACCACAAATGTGTTGGTTATATTAAAAAGACATTGAGAGAGAGAGGCGAGGCTTTGTGCCCAGAGTGGGAACTCTCCATTGCTTGTGGGGAGACAGGATTAAGGCCTCCCTGGGGAAGGTCACTCCATGCAGGGAATGTTGCCTTCCTTGACTGCAGGGCCATCCCAAGGGCCAACAGGACAAGAAATTTGGGACAAAGAGCTACAAGCAGAGGAAAGAATTTTCTTAACTTGAGACGTCCAACATACAAGCTGCTTAAGTTGTTGGCCTTGATCTCTCATCACATGCCACTCCAAAGACAAATGAAGATATTAAGCTTCAGGAAAAAAGGTTCTTGAGAAACTGTTTGAGTAAAGCACCAGGTCTTGTATCTCTCAGCCACTTCGTACATGAAGGAGGACTGTTGAATTGGTGATTGGGGACTACATCAAGGTGAGATTCCTACAAGGCTGCAATGCAGAACAGATGCAGAACAGAAAGAAACTCAAGGGCTTTAGGAAAGGCAAATTTTCCCAGAAAGGACTTAGAGTAGAGTATGTAGCTCATCCAAAACACTGAACATTTTAACTTTACAACTAATCAGTAACATTATAAAGACAAGAATCAACAACTTTCAAAGACACTGTAGAAACAGCCTAACACTTATCAAGAAAAGCTTTACATAATGTTGAGAAAGCAGCTGGCAGCTTTAAACACTGCGAAAAAAACAAATAAGCCATCTTTAAAAAAGGCAGAGAATATTTCAGGCCTCATGAATACCCTGGAGTCAAGAAGGCATATGATAGGTGTTGATATGGAGACATTTGTACAGCTACAAATGTAAGTACAAATGATGGAGAAATAATAAAAGCTACAAACAAAGGGAATAACCTAGAGGTAGAGAACAAGAAGAAATATATTGAACAGTTATTTGAACAGCTACAGAAAAAGGTGAAAATGAAGAAAGAATGGAAACCACTAGGAAAGCAAATGCTCCAGAGACACAGAGCCAGAAGAAATATATTGATCAGGAGGAACTTGTACACTGTGGAGGAAAATACAAAATATGGAAGAAAGTATTGAAACTATAGATAAAGAGGTACAAGAACTTAAAAAAGCATCAAAAGATAAAGTACTACCAATACAATACTAGAGATAACAGAAATGCATGAAAATGCAATCCAGAATATTAAGACGAAAGTTGCAGAAGTGTCCAACATGTTTGAACAACACAGAAGAAGTAGAACAGAAGAGATGGAGCAGAGAGTCAGTGAGCTGGAAGACAAGAACCTCAACAGAAATATACTAGAAGAAAAATCAGAGAGAAGACATAAAGAAAAGGGAAGAGGTACTATAAGAAAACTACCCAGGTATTATGAAGAATGAGGAAATCCACATTCAGGAACTCAGTGAACACTAAATAGATTAGACCCCAAAAAGGAAAACATCAAGACAAGTCATAGTTAAATTCTCCAAAAGATATTCACCTGGTGCTTTATACAAAAGATAAGGATAGAATACTGAAAGAGGCATGAGGAAAACAAAGACTCATGATCATTCTAAATGGAGAAAGACTAAAAGCAGTTATGAACAGGGACAAGACAAGGATGCCCATTGTCACCACTTCTATTCAATATTGTATTGAAAGTATTTGCTGCAGCAATTTGACAAGAGAAAGAAATAAAAGGCGCCCAGATCAGCAAAGGGACAGTTAAATTGTTGCTATTATATACAGGTGATGTGATAGTGCGCGCGCGCGCACACACACACACACACACACACACACACACACACACTTAAAAAAGCAAAACAACAACCAAGGAATCAACAAAAACACTGTTAGAATTAGTGGACTAGTAGTGTTGCAGGATACAAAATCAATTTAAAAAACTCAGTGGGGTTCCTCTATAGCAACAAAGAGAACACAGAGAAGGAAACTAAGAAAGCAATACCATTTATAATAGGCAACTACAACTTGAGATACTTAGGACTGAATCTAACTAGAGACACAAAAGACCTATACAAAAAAACTACAAAACATTTCTGCAAGACAAAAATCAAATACCTAAATAAGTGGAAATATGTGCCCTGTTCATAGATATGAAAACTCAATATTGTGAAAATAATAATCCTACCAAAAGCAAACTACATGTTCAATGTAATCCCAATATAAATGTCATACTAATTTTTCAAGGAGATTGAAAGGGAAATTATCAATTTTATTTGGAGAGGTAAGAGACCCTGAATAAGCAAAGCACATCTAAAAAAACAAAAACGAATTGGGAGCTGACCTAAAAACGTAGAACACAGAGATAGTAATGAAAACCATATGGTACAGGTACAATGGCGGGCACATAGACCAATGGGATAGAATTGAGAATGCAGAAGCAAGAGTAGCAGAAACTCTATGCCTCCAGAAACTCTATGAACTTTGATAAATGTCGATAGTCACAAAAAAGCTTCAAGCTTTTTGTTCATAGGTTTGCTATGAGTCATGCCCGACTCAAAGGTAATCAACAGCAGCATCTATGGTATAGTATATCCAACTGATATTCAACAAGGAAATAAACCCTATCAAATGGGGAAATGACAACTTCTTCAACAAGTGGTGCTGACAAAACTGGACTGCTACCTGCTTCTGCTGAAAAAGAATCCAAATCTCATACCACACAAAAAAAAAATCAACTTAATGTGGATCAGAGACCTGGGAGTAAAGCTCAAAACCATAAATAAAGTTCATAAGAGCCAAACTGGGACCAAGCTTAGAAGGCTTAACTTATGGTATAAAGAGACTGCCAAATACAGCCAGAAATACATAATCTGGAAAGGACAAAATTTATGAATGGGACCTTTTAAAAATTAACCATCTGTGCTCCTCAAAACCTTTTCCCAGTAGAGTGAAAAAAAAAAAAAAAAGCCTACTGACTGGAAACAATTGACAATACTATGTCAGATAATGGTCTCATAACAAAAGTTTATAGAATACTCCTGGATCTCCAGAAGAAAAAGATTGACAGCATAATTACAAAATAGGAAAAATATAGAGAAAGGCTTTTCATAAAGGAAAACATTCAAGTGGGCAACAGACACATCACTGGCAATAAGAGAGATACAAATCAAAATCACAATGAGATTCCATCTCTTCCCAGTAGAAGTAGCAAAGTTTAGTAGGAAAGCAAGTAATAAAAGTTAGAGTAGATGTGGAGAAGTGGGAACTCTCACACACTAGTGGTGGGATTGTAAAATATTGCAATCACTCTAGAAGACAGTTTGACTTTCCTCAAAAAATTGAAGAAACCCCATAAAAACTAGTTTCTCCTCCACTTCTAGGAGTATACCCCAAGGAATGAGAATCGAGACACAAATAGAGATGTGTACACCAGTATTCATAGCAGCATTATTCACCATCACAAGAACATGTAAACAGCTGAAATATCCAACCACAATTGAATGGATTGAGAAATTGTAGTACATTCACACAAGGGAATACTATGAAGCACTCAAAGGCAAAGATTTTGAAAAATATCATTTGACTTGGGAGAGACTGGAGAGAATTATGCTGAGTGAGTGAACTAGCATTGATAATGAGCTGCACAATACCATAATTGTAAAAATAGAAGGATAACTAGTTAAACATTTATGAGGCTTCAAGGGGGGATAGTGGAAGGGGTGAGGATAGGTAGAGATGAAACCACAAGGATGCACAGTTTGGTGGGTGGAGGTGGGGAAAGCAAATGCGAAAGATCCAGGTGAAAAGACAGGATAATGGTGGGTAAAGTCCATGGCGATGAATTTTATGAAACATAATGTATAAGAATCATTGTATGAAACACAATTTGAATCAAGAATAGTGCGAAGCACAATATATACAAATTTGTAAGCAAATATTTTTTTAAAAAACCAAACAGGAAAAATTGTATGCTTTGAGTTGAGTGATATGAGATATAGGACAAGAACTTATTTAAATAGAAGATTGAAAAAAAAAACAAATTAATACATAAATATTCTATTCATTCATTGTTGTTGAGTCAGAATCAACTCATAGCTGACTTTCCAGTGCGATTTCAGAGGCTATAAATCACACTGGAGGAGATTGTGCATTTTTCTTCCCTTGGAGCCACTGGTGGGTTTGAATGACCCTAGAAGTGCTGCCTTTGGGTAGCCTTTCAGCTTCATATGAACAACAACACTAGAGTTTCATGGATATTACATTATATCTTCTAATATCTTGGAGCATGTTATGTCACTCATCAGAAGGTCAATGGTTGGAATCCATTAGCTACTGTTCGAAAGAAAGAATTACAGCAATTATTTTGAGTAGTATTTGACTTGATGGTTTTCTTCTGTTTTTTCGTTTGTTTGTGGAGCTATATCGGAATATTTAGATGTGAAAAGAAGTCAAATACTAAAGCTAGAAGTAACCAATGTTTAATAAAGGGTTTTGGGGTTTTATTTTGTTTACATTGTGTATATTTGTTGTTGTTATGATGTTAGTTAATAATAAGAAACCTATTTAACTATGGAATAAAAGTATCCTTCCTGTGAAGAAGAAAAGAATTGAAGACACAGTCGAGCAGCTGACTGATGAAGGAAGTTCCAGAGAAGTCCAAAGAGTACGTAATCCCAACAGAACCCTGGAGGACTAAACCTTGGAGATAGAGAACTCTAGTGGCCTAGTGACAGATGTGCTGCAATCCTGAAGCAGCGCAGGGTTCAAGGTTCCCAGATGTGATTAACTGCCTCTGAAAATCCACTGGAGGGTCAGCTATGGGTCAGTTCTTACTCAACAGTATAAGAACAACAACAACAAACCTTGGAGATGAGGAAAGACATACTTTTATTCTTACCTCTATCCAAAGCATAAAGATAAACAAGAGAGTATACCTAGTCCTTAATTATTGATTTAAAAATTTATTACCTCATACTTTTCTATTTCTCATTTAGACAATTTTGAAAAAGTTTCCAGTGTCTCTGATGGTACAGGATTGAAGCTGGGCCTGGGATGCCATCCAAGTGCGTATTAGGGGGCTCAGTATTTAGCAAGTCACACAGTAAGGGATGACAACTGACTGGCTATGGGATTCTTTCTAGTATTTGTCCTTAATGTGTCATTTGATCCACAGGGGTTTCAGGGTGATGCACAGTTATTGTAGGTGGGCAGGAGGAGGCTGAGTGAAAGCTCGAAAGCGTAGAGAATGTAGGCAGGGAGGGATGAGAAGGAGGGAAGTGGGAGGAGACTTGAGGTGCAATGGACCAGGGTAAATTTCAGATGAAGAGGACGAGCATCCAGGGCGGCTGCTACAGGACGTAGGTGGTGGACAACATCCATCAACCACAATGACCACTATCATCACTACTACTACTCCAACGCCTGTGGGATCCATTGCAGTGGAAAGTTGTAATTTGGAATGGGGGGTCCATTCTCTCATATGAATTCTGATGTGTACCAGCAGCATCAGATTGGTGGTGAATACCTGGGGGAGAGGGTGATTACTGGCACTAAAGACAGAGCATAGCCTCTAAATTATTTTGCACTGTGATCTTGTTTTTGGAATGTAGCCATGTTAACAGGTGAGAGATTAATGTAGATTTTGACACATGTTCAGATAAAGGTAAAGAAGAAATGAGGTCTTTATTAATGATAGTCATTTAATCAAAGATGTAAAGGACCAATTCATACACTGAATGTAACATAAGTATATATTAAAAAGTGGCTTAATAGCTAGGTTGGAAACTGGAAGAAAAATAAAGTTTTCTGAGAGCTGAAATAGTTATTAAGAGTAAGGAACATATTTATATATGTTTCAACAGCATTTACTTATTTTCCACCAGTTAAAACACAGCAGCAAGAATGGCAGGTACTGAATAGAATCAATATTGACAAAAGTTGTGACTGATAGGAAGATGATGCCAAAAACTAGTGTATTGACTTATCAAGGGTTTAAATAAGATGGGAGGTAAATTCTAGAAGGAATAAAAAAGACAATAAAACCAAGAGAAGGCAAAGAGATTAAGTAAAAGGGAAGGGTCAATAGGGAGGACAATTAAGTCTGAACTAAACGATGTGATTGACTATGTAATTGAGAGTTAACCAAGGGTTGATTATCGAATCTTATACATGTCTCTCCACTTGACTTGCAAAAGTGTCAAGCTTTAACTACATTATAAGATTGTAGATGAGGCGAAAATGGACTTTACTCTCTGATTAAAAAAAGCAAGAGTATTTTTTTTAAAAATCTTTCTGTTATTTCTCACTAGAAATAGTATGTAGGAAGGAGGTCAACTACCAAAATCTGCTGGGAGTGATTATGCTACTATTTATTGTCTGTTTGGATGAAAACCCAATTTCATCTTCCATCAAAGATCAAGCTAGTGCTATTTTATGGTAAATACAGAAACTGCCTTACAGAAAATTACTGTTTTAACAGGTGCGGTCTTATGTTCTTTAGTGGTTTAAAAATTGGCTTCATGACTGGTATTGTACTCATATCATCCATTTAAATAATCTCCCTGGATATATCCTCACACATAAATATCAGAGAGAATGCTTATACTTCGTTTAACCACAGAACACTCATGAAAACATTTCTCTGCCCAGATGATCTTCTGCCACATAATGTTTTTACTCCATTTGTTTGTATTGTAGATCAAGTCATCATAGAGAAAAGAAGTGTGAATTATTCTCTGTATAGAGGGAAAACAGGCCACAACAATGCTTTTTTGACAAAAAATGAAATTTTGATAATATTACTGTTACAGCATAAAGAACAGCTTTCTTTCTTTCATTCATTCATTCAAGAAATATTCTAGCTTCTGCTGAGCAGCAATATACATGCTAGGAGATATGTGAGGCATCAGTTATAGTACAAAACAGCAAAACTTTGTTCTAATACTTAAATGGTAGATGTAACAGTTGTTGCTATGTGCTGTGGAGTCTCTTATGTCCTATAGTGCTTCTATGTGCAACAGCTCTGAACACTGTCCTATCTTGAGCAAATTTCATTGTCTCCAATCTATCTTCATTATCCTAGTCACTGAGTCAATCCATCTCATCCAAGGTCTTCCTCTCTTGAGCTGTCCCTCCACCCTCTGAGCATGATATTCTAATCCAAGGACTAATCCTCCTAGTAACATCCCTAAAGAATGTCGGATGGAGCTTTAGAATGCTTGACTCCAAGGAGCATCCTGGTTTCAACATCTCTAAGATGAATTTGTGTTCTAGCAGTCCATGGTAAATTCAGCACTCTTTTCAGCATCATCACTCAAAGGCACATATTATTCTTCTGTCAACTTTAATAATTGTTCAACTCTCTGATGTATAGCAAGTAATTGTGAATTGTGATTAGGTGTACCTTGGTCCCTAGAACTGGAAATGTTGCTTTTCAGTACTCTGGAAAGGTCTCTGACAGCAGATTTTCCCAGTGCAATTCATCTTTTGATCTCCTGGCTGCTGGTTCCAAGTGTTAATTGTCGAGCCAGGCAAGCTGAATCTGTTAACAATCTCAATCTCTTCTCCCACCTCTCTGCATAGAGTCTGTCCCACTACCCCTGTGTCCAAAGCACCAATATCACAGGAGAGTGGAAAAGGAATGGGGAGTCAGAGGTGGCAGGAGGCCTAAGTCATCAAACAAGAGCTGACTGGGGAGAGGGAAAGGGTTATGTTGTAGAGGTAAGGAGAGGGAGCTGAGCTGGATGCTACCAGAGTGGGGTGAGAATGGAAACATAAAACACGCACCTAAGGGGTGGATCCTGGGGCCAACACCTGATCTGTTATCTGCATACTCTCATCTGTTCTTATCTGCCAAATATTGCTCTAAAGCTGAGCAGTCAAGGGAGAAGGATTGGCTATTCACGTCTCAAATAACAGGTCTTTAAAACCCCTATAGACAACAGAGAACACTTAGATTAGACTAGCCGATACAGCCCCAGAGGCTGAGTCTGCGTACTAGGAATCACAAAGGAGAAGGAACAGTTGCAAACATATACTAATGATTGGAATGTGGACTGTGATATAGCAGTAAGAGTGACTTATTTATTCACTATAAATTGATACTCACTATAATGTAAGCTCTCCAAGAGCTGTCATTTTGCTTCATTTTCTACTCATTCTATCCCCAGATTCAGATATAAAGCAAACGGAACCTGACATGTTATAGACATCCCAGAAATATTTGTTGGATGAAATAATGAATAATTTTACTAGGAATCTTATGGATTAGAGAATTGAATGTTGTTGTTGTTATGTGTCATCCAGTCGCTTGCGACTCATAGCGAACCTATGTACAACAGCCCTAAACTCTGCTCTGTCCTGTGCCAATCGCACTGGCTCTGACACTCCCATCCCGATTATCCCAGTCACTGAAACAATCCACCTCATAGAGGGCATTCCCCTCCTGCGCTGTCCCTCCAACCTCCCAAGCATGATGTCCCTCTCCAAGGACTGGTCTCTCCTCACAACATGTTCAAAGTATGTTAGACAGAGCCTCAGAATCCTTGCCTCCAAGGAACC
>NW_006399862.1:3003133-3013170 GCF_000299155.1 Elephantulus edwardii
CCTTTCTTTGGGATAGGAACAAATATCGATCTCTTCCAGTCAGTTGGCCAAGTGGTTGTTCTCCAGATTTCTTGGCACAACTTGGTGAGCATGTCGAGGGCAGCATCTGTTAGCTGAAAGAATTGAATACTCTCCGTATATACTAGTACAAAACTGGATTGTCATATTCGTCTATTAGTCAGGAATAAACTTATATTGCAGTACTCTACTTGGGTCTTTCATTTTCAGAGGTCTGTGAAGTAAGTTTGCTGGACACTTAAATCCTCATCATTTATAAATTTCTAAATGAAATTTTTCTTTTCCTTCTGTTTTGAATGTAGGCAACAAACACCAGTGTTATAAGTATTATTTGTGAGTGTGATACTAATAGAAATCACAATTACTTTGTAGTTAATGAAAAGATCTCAAAATGTTACAATTCTCATTGCTAATCTTAAAGTATATCAGTTATTAGATTTATTGTTAGACATTGTTATTCATATAGAGAGCCCTGGTGGTCTATTAGTAATAGTCAGAAGAGAGAACTTATATATTGCTGTTGTGATAGACCTTAGAGTTAGTTTCAACTGAGCAGTGTTTGTACAGCAGAACACTGCCCTTCCTTCCATCATAATCACCAAAATCATTGCTGTGTTGCAGTCACTGTATCAGTATCTCTCATTCAGAGTCTTCCTCTTTTTTAGTTGACTCTTAAGTTTATCAAATATGTTCTTTTGTGTCCAGAGTCTAACCCTTCATTATAACATTTCCAAAGTTATTGTTTTGTCCTTAGGTGCCATGGAGTTGATAATCACCACAGCAACCTTATGAGCAGCCTATCTTTACCGTGCCAGTCATGTGTCATCACATTTTTTATGTACTTGAGCCTATTATTATAATCATATTGTTAAGGGTCTTCCTATCACTCAATGAGCCACCTTACCAAGCTTGATATTATTCTCCAAGATCTAGTTTCGTCAAACTACATACCTAGATCATGTGCGTCGAAGTTTCCATCCTTGCCTCTGGAGTCTCAGCTTCTTCACTTTGAGGAAATGGTTTTGTCATCCTGCTTGCAAGACAGGTTGGTTCATTCTCGGTGCATGGTATATTTAGTATGACAACTGGCACTTGGAAGACTGCACCAACTACAGTAAGACCACACCAACCGCATGGAGGCTGTCTCACTCTGCCTGTACCAGGAACATCAATTTCACAGGGGAATGGAGAGGAAATAGGAGAACAGAGAGGGTGGGAGGCCTGAGCCAGCTAACCAGCAGAGGATGGGCGATATGGGAGGGGTCAGGAGAGGGAATTGAGCTGCATGCTGTAGGACAGAGTGAGTGTGGGAACGTAACACTTGCTCCTATGGGGTGGGCCCTGGGAATCAACACTTGATCTGTTACCTGCATATTCTCATCAGCTCTTTTGAGTAAAATGTTTCTCAAATGTTGTTCTAAAGCTGAGCTCTAAATTAAGACAGACTGGGGAGAAGGATTGGCCATCCACTTCTGAAATAACAGGTTTTCAACAACTCTGTGTAGAACAGAGCACACTTAGATTAGACTACCATATATGGAACCAAAGCTGAGCCTTCCTTTTTGGAATCACAAAGGAGTAACTGTTGCAAAGAGACCCTAATTATTAGAAAGTGGAATGTGAGGAGTATGTTTGTAGGAAAACTGGAGATTGTTAAGGAATAAATGGAAGACTTATATATTCACATAGCAGCATAGGTGAAATGAAACGGATTGGCATGGGACATTTTGAATTAGATGATTATATGATCTACTATGTTTTAGATGAAAAGGTGAGAAAATCTGAGGTCACAGTCATAGTTAAAAAAGACCACTTCTAGATCCATCTTGAAATACAATGTTATAACATAATAACCATACCCATACAAGGAAGACCTGTTATATCACTATCAATCAAATTCATGCACCAACGACCAGAGCCAAAGAGGAAGAAATAAATTATATCTACCAGCTGTTGCAATTAGAAATCATTTGAACATGCAATCAAGACACATTAGTAAAGATGGGTGACTAGATTGCAAAAATTAGGAAGAAGGATCAGAAGTCAGGATACAAGGACTTGGTGACAGAAATGAGATTGGAGACAGAATGATAGAATTCTACACAATCAATGCTTTGCTCATTGTACATAATTTTTGTAATAAACACAAATGACAACTATACAAATGGACTACACCTGCACAGGAATCAGATTGATTACATCTGTGGGGGAAACCATTGGAGAAGCTAGAAATTTTCAGCTGTGAAAATTAGGCTGGGTGCCGATTGTGGAACAGATCATCAATTACTTGTATGTAAGTTCCAACAGAAGCTAAAGAAAATCAAATCAAAGACACAAGAACAAATTTTGGCCTTCATTCTATCCCTCTTGAACTTAAAGGCCATTTCAGGAACAGGTTTGAGGTTTTGAATACTAATGATGAGCTGTGGGAGGATATCAAGAACATCATCCCTGAAGAATGCAAAAGATCATTACAAAGACAGAAAAAGAAAGTCAGACCAAAATAGATGTCAAAAGAAACTCTGAATATTGCACAAGAACACTGAGAAGCCAAAGTAAAAGGACAAAACCAAGATATGAAGGAGCTGTACAGAAGAATTCAAAAGGCAGCAAGGGAAGATAAAGCAAATAATGAAATTTGCAAAGAGCTAGATTTGAAAAACCAAAAGGGATGAACTCACACAACATTCCTTAAGCTGAAAAAAAAACTGAAGAACAGATAAAAGCCTCGAGTTTAAATACTTAAGGATGGCGTGGGCAGAATGATGATGACGGAGGAAGCATCAAAAGGAAATGGAAGGGAGTACACAGAGTCACCATTCCGAAAAGAATTGGCTCACAAATAAAAATTTCTTGAGACAATGTGCGATCAAGAGGCAATGGTGATGAAGGAGGAAGTTCAAGCTGCTCTGAAGTAATTGGCAAAAAACAAGGCCCCAAGAATGAATGAAATATCAATTGACATATTTCAGCAAACATGCTGCTCTGGATGCACTTACCAGGTTGTGCTAAAATTTCTGGAGGACAACCCCTGGCCAACTTACTGGAAAAGATCCATATTTTTTTCTCATCCCAAAATAAGATTACCTGGCAGCGTGTGGAAATTATAGAATAATATCATTAATATAACATGCAAGCAAGATCCTGCTAAAATTATCCAAAACCAACAGGAACGGTACATCAACAGAGAACTGCCAGATGTGCAGCTGGGTTTATATGAGGCCATGGCATTAGTGACATTATAGCCAATGTGACATGGATCTTAGCAGAAAGCAGAGAGTACCAGAGAAATGTCTATCTATGTTTCATTAATTATTCAAAGACATTGGACTGTGTAGATCACAACAAACTATGGTTAAGTCTTGAGAAGAAGAGAAATTCTAGAACACTTGATTGTGCTTATGGAAAATTTAAACTTGGACCAGGAGGCAGTTGTACTTACGTACCTTGTAAGTAAGGTTTTAAGGCACATGAGAGAAAAAACATGCAGGGTGTACACATTTTGGTGAGTTTTCCTATAATGAGAACTAAGAAGTGGTGTTTTGCTAGGGACATGAGGAGACCTGGTAGCAATGTGGGCTAAACAGTGGGCTGCTAATCAAAAGGTCAGCTATTCTAATCCACCAGCCATTCCAAGGAAGACAAATGGTGTAGCCAGCTGCAGCAAAGCTTTACAGCAGTTCTGGCCTGTGGGGCAGTTCTACTCTGTCCTGTACCATCACTGTGAATGCAGTTCAGTGACAGTGGGACTGGAGATTTATGTAAACAAACTGGCGTCTACTTATAAAAGCCTCCAAACTCTCAATTCTGCTCTGTTACATGAGAGCCAAGGCCCAGATATTTTATTGTAAAGCAGGTTAATCATTCCAGTTTAAATATATCATGCTATCTCTTATTAGAGCATTTTGGTGGCCTAGTAAATAAGGAATTGTCCTGTCAATCCAAAGTATGGTGCTTCAAATCCACCAGCTGCTGTGCAGGAAAATCTTGGGCAGGCTCCTCCTGTGTGATCCATAGTCTTTGAAAACCCACTGGAGGATCCAGTTACAAGTCAGCTTCGACTTCATAGCAAGTAACAACAGCAACATGTCTTATTATATTAACGCCATTATAGGACAAACTCATTGCTTTGGAGTAGCTTTTGATTTATGACAACCTTGTGTATCTACGTTTTAAGTAATGGTTAATCAAATTATGTATAAAGGATGCTTTGTTTTATTTTAAGCATTTTTTTTTAAAGTTGTAATTTTGTTAAGAATAAACACAGTATAACATAAATTCAACCATATTTTACATGTACAATTCAGTGAGATTGATTACGATTTTAAAGTTATAAAATTATTCTCACCCACTTTTTTGAGTTATTCTTCTCATATTAATATAAATTCTAAGATTCCAATCTAATATTTTCATTTACTGCCTCCCCTTTGATCCCATACAGTTGTGTTATTGTGTGTCATTACTTCATATCTGAACCATAACTGACCCTCCAGTGGGTTTTCAGGGGCAGCCAGATTCTATTGAGGCTTGTTTGCTGGTTCTGGTGAGGATTAGTGTGAAATGTTGACTCTCTAATAGATGTGAGATGATGTGATTCGCCTCCTATTTTAAAATACATCTGGTTTTAATTGTTTTTGGTCAAACATTCTCCTAAATAGTATAGAACTGGTCTGTCAATTTGCTGCACAGAGGTAACTCGTGGTTGCTGTGATGCTTAACACTTTGACACTGATGTATCACATGTGATAATGGTTATCTGTGGTGGACAGTATTTGGTGGACTTCCCCAATCAAATCAAGTTTGGAAGCAGGAGTGGCATCTACTTCGGAAATAGCTAGCCTCCAAAAACTATGAACATGGAGAAACAATGCAAGTTATACAAGTGTTCAGGTCTTTTATTCATAGGGTCACTATGAGTTGTCTATGACTCAATGGCACTTAACAACAACAACAACAACAGCAACAAATTGCATGAGAGGAGATTGCTCACCCTTTGCCCATGGAATTGTTGTTGTTATTGTTATGTGCTGTTGAATTGCCTGCGACTCATAGCAACCCTCTGTACAACAGCTCTAAACCTTGCTCTATACTGTGCTAATCTTATTATCTCTGACACACCTCCCCCATTACCCCAGTCACTGAAGCAATCCATCTTATAGAGAGTCTTTCTCTCCTATGCTGTTGCTTGGCCCTCTTAAAGCACGATGACCCTCTCCAAGGACTTCAGGCCTTTTGTTCATAGGGTTGCTATGAGTCATGCTCAACTCAAAGGCAATCAATAACAACAACAAACATAAAAAAGACACTGATGGCCTAGTGTTAAGGAACTGCATTGTCAACCCCAAAAAGGCCCAAATTGGTGCCCCTGTTGTTGTGCGCTGTCCAGTCAGACCTAATTCACAGCCGACATACCAGTGGATCTTCTGAGGCTGTAAGTCACACAAGAGGATATTGCCCCACTTTCTCAAAAGAGCTGCTAGAGTTGAATTTCCCGCCTTTGGCTTGACAGTATAACTCCATACACACTGGGACACTTGGGTGCTAGAATACAAAACATATAATACAATTACAAAAACATAACAAATACAAAACATATTTTATGAGGTCACAATTCAATAATTGTTGTTGCTATGTGCCATTGAGTTGCCTGAAACTCATAGTGACCCTATGTGCAATGGCCCTAAATGTTGCTCTATCATGTGCCAATTTCACTGCTTCCAATACACCTATCCATGTTACCCCAGTCACTAAATCAATCCATCTTATTGAGTGTCTTCTTCTGTGTGTCCCTCCACCCTTCCAAGCATGATGTCCTTCTCCAAGCACTGGTCCCTTCTTACAACATGTCCAAAGTATGTCAGATGAAACTTAAGAATCCTTGCCTCCAAGGAGCAGCCTGGTTTAATCCTCTCTAGGATAAAACTGTCTGTTTTCTTAGCACTCCATGGTATATTTGACACTATAGCTCAAAGACATCAATTCTCCTTCTCTAATATCTAGTTATAGTTCTGTTCTCTGATGCATGGCAAATGATTGCAAAGAACATGGCCTATATAAGGCACACCTTAGTTTCCAGACTGACATCATTGCTCTTGATTTGAAATGCATGTCTTTGAGATTGAAGCACAGCTTCTTACCACTAGGCCACCATAAGAGCATAATTCTCAGGGCAGATATATTTTACTAATTAAATGAACTATTTCTTGGTTTTGAGGAGAATTTAGGGATTTTCTGTTTGTTTAAGCATCAAAGATTATCTCTGGATAAATAGCTTAATGGCAAGCACTTTCAAGTTCTTCCATAATGTTAACATATTCATAAAAATTAACTGCAAGTAATTAAAATGATTCACTTAAAGATTTATTTTTTTTTTTGGCCACAAACCACTGTCTTCAAAATTTTAATGAAAGAAAGGTATTATATCTACAAAACAATAAAGCATGCTTAACAGAGCTTCGTTGAGTTTGATCTTTGCTTCTAAGAATGCATGTTAGAAGAGGAAGAAGGTATTATACCAATAAGCCTGCATAGTCAGAGGCTTTCTCTCAGTTATATGACAACAGTATTTGATGCACAATAAATGTGTGTTAAATGAGTGCAACTGGATTGTTTTAAAACGCTACCTTTAGATCGCTTTGCCCCTTAGCAGCTTCATTTCCCTGACTTGGTCTTACACTATCCAGGTCACTTAGTTTTATTGTTAGTTCAGAATTTGTAAATATCTTCCAGATGGACATAATGTTACACCAAAAGCCACTTCAGTAAACTCTGCTAAGTCCTGCAGCCCTCACTCATTTTATATATATATGTCTACAGGGAGGCCTGGGAACAAGCTGATCATCCATATGGATGGTGCTCATTAAACATCTTACAGGTGCTACTCAACACAAAGAGTCTAAGCTCTGCTCCCGGCAAAAGCCCCAGTTATCACCCACCCCATGTTCATGTCCACAGTTCACCGTCATATCTGTCGATGTTGTTTCTCATCCGCCTCCACTCTTTTTCTTTTCTTCGATTTACACTCGCCTCCCTTCCTAACAAATATTTTACCTTACTGCTTTGATCTTCAGCACTCAACTGAGTGCAGAATGAGTTTGTCTATCTTCTTTTACATTGTACGTCTTCTCCACAAAGAGCAGGCTTGACTCTTACCTGTATCGCAAATCTGGCTATAGTCCATTTAACTAGTGCTGCTGATGGACTCTGAATCTCCAACTGGAAGGAAGAGGAAACAATTGCTTGATCTTGCAAATTATTTTTAAAAGTGAGATAAAAATATCAGGGGCAGCATGGCGGCAAAGGTAATATTTTAAACTGGTATTTGGTATTCAAGAAAATGTGTGTGTGTGTATATATGTGCACGGAGAGGAGTGTGTGATACAGAAAGAAAACGTCCCTGCCACGGACCATCCTAGTTCTCTGCTCAGTCTGAGCGCTTTGAATTTGGATGAAGGCAGAGCCCAAGCTTGTTGATTTCCTGAGCAAAGAGATTGAACATTTGCAACAAGCTGTGCAGCGTTAACTCCCAATAACAAGTTCTCTCGCTTCATCTTCACCAGAACGAAAATGAGGGAATCGAGCCATTGATGAGTTCAATCAAATACTTCCCCTTCCTTTGGTGTGAAAGATATCGCTGAGACATGATGCTGTTAGGGCAATGTGCAAAATAAAGATGTGCTTCAGCCACACTGCTTTGCTGGAATTGAAAGCATATAATGAAAGTGGAAATGATTTCTCATATTCAAAAAGGAAGAAAAAAAATAATCACTTTCAGGGAGAGTGTGCACAGCATTTGTGAATGCCATTTTAGTTATATTAGAGATCTCCAAATACGAAATAAAATACATACTTCCTCGGAAAAGCATATGCAACTATTCTTTAGCAACACTCTTTTGATAATACATATTAATTCCCAAAATGTATCACACAAAAATGAGACAAATCTATTTCCTTTCTAACATGTACATCTACATACACATTAAAGGCATTATAAGTCCCCAGGAATTGATGGAATACCAATTGAGGTGTTTTGGCACAGATACAGCCTTGGATATGCTCAATAGTCTATGTAAAAAATAAAAAAGTATAAGGCAACCAACTGTAGAATGTCTGTATTTGTTCTCATTCTCAAAAAATATGATCCAATCAAATACAAAAATTATTGAATATTATCAGTAATATCACATGACAACAAAATCTTATTGAAGATTATTTAAAAATGCCTTGAACAGTACATCCACAAAGAATTGCGAGAAACTAAAGCTGGATTTGGAAAAGGTCATTGAGTGGAAGATGTCATTGCTGATGTCAGGTGGACCCTCATTGAAAGCAAAGATAGAAAATTAATTTTTACTTACGGTTTATTGACTTTGTAAAGATATCCCACTATGTGTATCATACTAAATATACTGTTGAGAAAACAGGAATTCCAGATCATCTGATTGTGCTCATGTGACACTTATGTATAGGACACAGTATAGTCCTTGGAATCTATGCTCCTTGGACACCATGTGGTTTAAAATCAGACAAGATTTATATAAGGGGTGTGTCTTTTTACATATCTATTTAATCTGTATTCTGAGCAAATAATTGAAAATGCTATATTATATAACATTAATATTAGAAGAAGACTCATCAACAACCTGAAATACACAGTTGACACAACATTGCTTTTAGAAAATGAAGACAATTTGAAGCATTTAGTGAAGAAGGTCAAACACTACAGTGTCCAGTACACTTTAGCACCACGAAAACAAAATTTTTGACTACTGGACCAATAGGAAGCATCATGATCGATGAAGGAAAGAATGAATTCATCAATTATTTAGTTTTACTTGGATTGACAACCAACAACCTACAATCAAGTCATCAAATGAAATGCTGCTTTGAAAACATTTGCCATCAACATTGTGAACATTATTATGGGACATTTGAAAATGTGTTAAAATTGGACTACAGGCATACAAAGACGGAGTATTGCTTCTATTCTTGGCAAGTCATGATAGAATCCACTGTATATAGGATAATTGAGAACATTGGCACTACTTCCCCTGAGTGATTATCCTATTTTCAAGTTCCTTGACATAGAATTAGATATTCAAAATTATTTTAGCTCCCAATATTGACAAATTCTTTCTCTACTCCTCCGTGAGTTTGCCATATTGGTGGAAGCAATGTATTTTACATGGTACAGTATTTCACAGACCAGCAGGATCACATAGATTTCAGCAAAGATTTCCAAAGTAAGACTGACTACAGAGTAGAAGCTCAGATAGCATAGTCAGTAGTGAGGGTCACTCACTCAATAAGGAGTTCTACCAATGTATCTCCCATGGTTCAAATCCACCAGCCACTCTGAAGGAGAAAGATAGTTTGGTATAATGGATTTATTGTTCTCAAGAGCCTGCTTAAGTCATTGCTTTGGTTGTCTTTTACTGAGACAATTGGCTAGATTTGCCATTCTGCCAAGTTTAAATTGACCAGGTTCAATGAGAGAAATTTGGAATCTCAGTACCAGCAAAAAAAGAAGCAAAGAATGTTGTGTACACCCTTGTTAACCGCCATCGAATCAAGTACAACTCAAAGAAACCCTATAAACAACAGATCTGAACCTTGTCCTAATCTGTGCCTTCTTTATCATCCCCAACACATTTGAGCCTACGGTTGCAGGCACTGTGTTAATTCATCTCATTGAGGATCTTCCTCTCCTTTGCCGACTCTCCTCCTTTCCAAGTATGAAATCCCTTTCCAAGGAAGCTAGGAGCCTCTCCTAACAACATGTCCAGTATATGTGAGATGAAGCTTCACCAGCCTTGCCTCTAAGGAGCTCACCGGCCCCACTTTCTCCACGACATGTGTGTGTGGTTTGTTAATATTCCATGGGATATTCAACATTCTTCTACAGAACCATAACGGAAAGACATCAATTCCTCTTCTGCCATTTTTATTTATTTTCCAGATACATAGCAAGTGATTGGAAAAACTGAGACTTGAATTAGGTGCACCTTATTCTTCAAACT
>NW_006399862.1:3013871-3032043 GCF_000299155.1 Elephantulus edwardii
TGTAGTTAGAATCCACCGGATTCTCTGCTGGAGAAAGAGGGACAATCTCCTCCTCTGCCAGTTAGATCCAACTCAACAGTACACAACAAGAAAACAAACATACAAACAAACGAACAAACCAACCACAAACAAAAAAAAGTATTAGCATTATGGTAGTTATATAAATATTGTCCACTCCTGATCCAATGATCCAGATAATAAATTATTAATAATATTTTACTTATTTTGTTGATCATTCTAGGAAAACTAAAAAAGAAGAGTGGCCAGAGATTGTATATTGTAATGGATGCCAATGAAAATTGTGGTTGAATGATTCAGAAAATAAAGGAAAGGATATTCTCATGATTAGGTTAAGTGGACCCAAAAGCCATTGTCTCCAAGGTGGCAAAGTACTCAGGGTTAAGGGATCACTCACTACTGGTTACCGAGACGAGTTTTTTAGGTGAGAGGAGACTGATAATGGTTTAATACATTTACACTAAACTTTTGGGATTTCACAGAGATAAGGTTTTTTTCTCTTGACTAATTTCCTTTTTGTTTATTCTTATTTTAATATTTTCCACTACTGGTATAACATCTATGTAATAGTTTCCAGCAAGTAAATGCTTTCAAATACTTTATCAATTACATTTCTTTGTCCTCAAATCATTATTCTCTTTGTCTGAATTATAGGAACTAATTTTCATATTTACTGTCATGCACTGTTTTCTCAAATATGTTACCTTGTGAGACCTACAACTTTTATTTTTATTGATTTTTCTCCCTCGTTTTTCTAAAACATTTAACCTTAATGCTTCCTTCCAGAAGGCACATTTAGATATAAATGTGTTTACTTTATCCTTGCCTAAGCATGCCATCATCTATTTAATTAGTTACACTTGTTTAAAATTTTATTCGCTAGAGAACTCTAGATTGAAAGCCTTGAATTTTCCTTCATATTTTAAAGGACTAATATCTTCTTGATTCTAAAGATACTGCTCTATAATAAGGCTGTTATTATTTTGACATTGACTGGCACTTTCTTAGGTGCAACAGCTAAACTAGAAAAAGTTGTATTTATGAAGATTTAGATATTTGTGTGGAGGAGTGAACACCATGAGAACGGGTGAAACGGTAAAAATATACATAGATGTGAGAATTAGCTTTTGTGTGATTAGGGAATAGAAAGAATGCTTATGTGATGAAGAGAGAGTATAATGAAGATAAAGTGAAGAACCCCATTGTTGTTGTTGCATGCAATTGAGTGAACTATGACTCATAGTGACTTACGAACAATAGATCTAAACTCAGTCCAATCTCACCATCTTTGACATACCAGACTCCATTGTCACTGTCACTTCATCTTACCCAACATCTTCCTCTCCTACCCTGACCCTCTACCCTTTCCAAGCATTTTATCCTTCTCCAAGGATTGGTTCCTCCTGGCAACATGACCAAAGTATGTGAGACATAGTTTCAATATCCTTGACTCCAAGGAGTGGCCTGGTTTTACCCTTTCCAGGACAGACTTGTTTATTCTCTTGGCAGTCTGTGGTATGTTCAAGACACTACTCCAGCACCACAACTCAAAGGCATCAAGTCTTCTGTCATTCTTGCTCACTGTCCTGCCCTCAGATGCCTATAGCAAGCAATTGAGAAGACCAAAGCCTGTATCAGGTGTACCCTAGTCTCTAAATTGACATCATTGCTCATTAATATGTGTATGTGTGTATATATGTGTATATATATATATGTATGTGTATATATGTGTATATGTGTGTATGTATATATATGTGTGTGTATGTGTGTGTGTGTGTGTGTGTGTAAAAACAGAAGTCCTAAAGCCTTTCTATAACGATAGTTGTTTCTCCAAGTTCATAGAGTTTCTAGAGGCATATGGTTTAGGAAGTAGATGCCACTCCTGCTTCCAAACCTGAATCAATCTGGGAGCTCCACCAAACACTGCACATGATGGGTAGCCATTATGGTGTTTGGCACATCTATGGCACAGTTGTTCCGTTATGGCATTTGATACCCCAGTGGCACAAGGTTCAGTGTCACAACAAAACCAGATTGCCTCAGCACAGCAAAGAGATCAGAGAGCTGTGTGACTTTGAAGAATGTTCCTCCAAAATATATTAATAAAGGATTAAAATATAATCCCTCGGGCCAAACTTTTAAGTATAAGGGCCATCCTGGAGGTCTTGTTGACTCTAAATAAGAAATTTAAATAAAAAACAACCACTTAATCCACACAGATCCTCAAGCTAAACAACAGCAGCACCTTAGAGAGTCCAGCCACTTCACCCAATGCCAAAATGGAGACAAGGATATGTTATTGTTGTTGGTGTTAAGTGTCATCAAATAGTGACCCTATAAACAAAAGATCCTAACCCTGTTCTATAGCTATTGTCCTCTCTCTACGTCCACAGAGCTTTCTCAGGCATGTTTAGGAAGTGATGCCTTACCTGCTTCCAAGTCTATCTTAATCTGTGAGCTCTACTAAATATTGTCAACCATGTGTAACTGTTACGGCATTTGATGCACCAATGGCACACCATTCAGTATCACAGGAATCCCAAGTTACCTCACTACAGGGAAATGACACAAAAGTGCTGTACCACATAGGAAAATGTTCATTTCAAATGATTTCTTAAAAAGCACCAGCTCCCACACCAATCTCTCATTGGTTCCAACAAGAGGCTTCCAGATCACTCTCAACACCAACAACCAGGCTACAGCAGTCCCCCACCCAGCACAAAAGAGCTCACCCCTCCAAAAACTAATGAAAAGCTAAAAACAAACAAACAAACAAACAAACAAACCACAACTCAAACTAAACTTATAAGAGCCAAAGTTTGACCTTGAGTCCATACCTCCTAAATGTATAGACCATCTCAGGAACAAGTTTGAGGCCTTGAATGCTAAGGATGAGGACCAGGTTAGCTGTGGGAGGATATCAAGAATATCATCAATGAAAAATACAAAAGTTCATCACAAAGATGAGGAAGAAAAAAAAAATACCAAAATGGTTGTCAGAAGAGACTCTGAATATAGCACTAACATGCAGAGAAGCCAAAGCAAAGGGAAAAATGAAGATGTTGAAGACCTTAGCAGATTTCAAAGCACAGCACAGGATGACAACACAAAGTATTGTAATGAAATGTTTAAAGATCTGGTGTCAGAATATCAAAAGGGCTGAAAGCAGCATTTCTTAAGCTGAAGGAACTGAACAGCAAATCCAAGTGTAGAGTTGTAATACTTATGGATGCTATGGAGAGAATGTTGAATAATCCAGGAAGCATTAAATGATGATGAAAGGAACACAGAGTCATTGTACCTAAAAGAATTGGCTGACAAGAATTTCATGAAACAACATATGATCAAGAGATTATGGTGATGAAGGAGGGAGTTCAAGCTGCTCTGAAGAAATTGACAAAAATCAAAGCCCTGAGAATTAACAACATATTAGTTGACACTAACAGCAATTGTTGTTGTTGTTGTTTGACGCCGTCGAGTCGTAGACGACTCATAGCAACCCTATGAATGAATGGCCTAAGCACTGTTCGTACATAGAGTTTCCGGAGGAAAGCCATTTCAGCAGTGGATGCCACTCCTGCTTCCAGGACAACAATTAGGTATTTTAAAAATAACTTTATAGATAAAAAGACTGTGATGGCAGGACCTTTCAAAAGTCAGATTTAGATTTAAAAAGTCCTGTTCAGATTGGTCATAGACTTTGACATAGAACAAATGTTTCAAATGTTTAATATAAACAAAACTCAATAATTGAAAATACAAAGTTTGTTTTGAACAGTTATTCTATATTCACATTTGATAACCATATTGATTCCAGAAAAAAAATCAAAAGGCTAGAAATTACCCAGATATACAGAGGTTTCTAAGAGAACAGAAGAGAGCAGTTGATCAACTTTACGTAATTGATTAAACCCTGTTCTCTCTTATTAGTTGATCTTTTCTGAGTCAGCCCTTTTGAAATTCAAATAGAAGCCTATATAACCTGGTACAGCTAACACAAAGCCTTTCCCTCTCTGGCTCTTGGAAGCAACCAATGGATCCATGGGAGAAAGATGTACAATCTCCTTTAGTGAACTTTACGTCCTTGCAAACCCGAATGAAGGTCAGTTATGAGTCTGTTCAAAATTGACATCAAGGAAATTTTTGAGAGAAGCCTAGAATGGAAAGAAAACAACAGGAACTTGGAGTGAAAGAAAAGTCATTGGCGAGATTCTTTTTTTTTCTTCAGGAATTTCTTTACAATGACTATCTGGTTATGTGAGTTAAGAAAACCTCAATGTCAAAGTAAAATATCTGTGATTAATTTTTCCCTGTGACAGCACCCAATATACTAAAGTTTCTGCCAAATTCTTCAAGTAGTTCTGATGAATTCCTGGGCAAGAAGAACTTCTTAAACAGAACTAAATGGATGCCAACTTTTAAAATTTGTCAAATGATCCCATGACTGATTGAGTGTTTAAACCAAAAGGATCCCATCAGTTGATCTCAAGCTGCACAATTTTCAATTGTTGGTTCTCTTTTCACATTATGAATCATCAGGTTTGCCTTATTATTATTATTATTGTTATTATCATTACTATCTCTTTAGTCTGTTGTGGTTTTGGTCAAATGTAAAGAACATAATCATCCATAATAATGCCCTAATTATGTTTACCTCTAATTTTCTGATAGCTGGATACTGTCATTCAAATGGGGCTCACAAACAAAAGTATTGTGAAAACATAGGTACATATACATCATCCTTTTTCTCTCTCTCTCGTTGTTTTTTTTTTTTAAAGATGAGGTAAGAACACATCACCTTTGTCCAAGAGTTAATATTTCTAGTGGAAAGGCATCACATATGAAGTAAATAGACCGTAGGTTGTTTGATCCACCCAGAAATGCCTTAGTCAAAGATAGGTTTGAACTCAGGGGGGTCTGAAAGACATGATGGTGAGTAAAATATCTCAGTCACAAAAAGACAAATACTGCCCAATACCATTGTTATAAAATAGGACTGGCATAGGCACTGGGGATAGAATAGGAAAAAAGTGGATAGATAATGAACAGTACATTGGAACAGATGAAAGGAAGAACTTTATATGCATGAAAACAATCTGAAACAAGAGGTACATTACAAAGTGGAGCAGGAGGGGAAAAAGAGGAGTGGAAGGAAAATGTGCAACAATGAATGGTTGAAAACCTAAGTTTCCTGTACATTTTCATTAAAATCATAGTTTCAAAAAATCCATACATATTAAAATATATATTTGATAATGATCACTTTTATTTCTCCTTTAGTGAATTTATATAATGATACCAGTGAGCAAAATCTTTATATTAAATAGATACCAACTTAATAAAATAAAAACCACTATCAGTGATTCCAACTGTAGGGTTTGGGTATTTTTTTAAATTATTATTAATTTTAATGAAAATTTACAGAGATTTTGGAATTCCATTCATTTATTGTTACACTTTTCTCCCTGTCCACCCGTCCCCTCCAATCCGTTCTTCTCTTTGAAAAGTAAAAGAAAAACTCTTTCATTGTTATACAATCCCTCCCCCTCAAGTCCACTTCACTACGCAGCCTTTGTTCTGGACTCCTGTCATGACAACACCACCTAAGGTTTTTACTGGACTGTAAATCTTTACCAGTAGAGATTGTTGCTCTTTCTTCCATGGTGAAGGTGTTGAATTCAAACCTCAGATTTTTAAGTTATCAGTTAGATGTATGTTTGATCTTACTTTTTGTGTTGCACTTTCCAACTAACTTTTTAAAAGAAAAAAAAAAACTATTCAAAGCAAAGTTAAATTAAATTCCACTAAAACTAGAGTAAAATATGTTAATAATAATTATGGACCTGGTACTATACAATTTAAAGGATTTAGGGAATGTTCTTTTTGAAAGCCAACTTAAAAAGTTCCCAATAACCAACAAAAGGCACTCAAACAGTGCTTTCTTATGAGTGGTGATTACTTCAGATGCTGAAAGCATCTGAATCTTGCTTTCTGTATGTGGTGAATTTGCGTGTGATTTTTCTACATTTATCCTCATGTTTTCTCTTTGAATACTACTTTACTCATATGTAGACTCTGCTCTTCCTTGTTCATCCCTTAGCCTAAATATTTGTTGACATAAGGCTGAATGGGCAAAGCATGATGTAAGGGAGTGAGTAGAAATCACAGAGGGAAGTCAATAAGAAAAGGAAAATAAAACTTTATTTTTACAAAGGAAAGACTCAAGAGAACCATTTCAGAAAGCACGTCGAATAAGACCATTTGCTTCTGAATAGGTAAGCAGGGTTAGTTCTAAAACAACTTTATCTTTCTTTTTTTTTTCTTTTGAGGGAAAAGTGAAAGTTTACAAGTAACAGTCTTTTTCAGAAATCATTTATAGGCATTAATTGCCATTGATTGATGTAATTAATTTTTATAATTATAATTTTTATAGTACTGCAGGAGTGGCATCTTCCTAAACAACATGCCTCCAGAAACTCTAGGAGCTTTGATAAATGTCAATAATTGTAGAGGGGCTTCTGGCCTTGCTCAACTATGAGTCATGCTTTACTTGAACGCAGTCAACAATAACATCAACAAAGCAAGCCCTTACTATATATCTTCACTCACCCACCTCTCTTTTTTTTTGTTTTCTTTTCTCCTTCTTTTCTTCCCTCCCAGTAGTCCCATTTAATTCATAGTATATATCCTATATTGTTAATTGTAATACATATAGTCTCTGATTGTTCATTTCAGATTGAACTTTCCTTCACCTACTCCATTAGAATAGATAGGTAATTCATTAAACCATTCTTGAGCATTTACAAATTTGAGGCCACTGGTGATCATAGAAAGAACATTTTCCATCGAATGATTGAAGTGACTGACAATTTGTCACAAAGAGTAAAGAGAATACTATTTCATAAAATAATTGCTGGGTAGCTTTCTCTGTATCCTACTTCTTCTATCCTTTTTTCTGCTAGAGTAAATAATGTTTTCAGGGTGTGAGGAGAGAAAAAAAAAAGAGAGAAATCTTTAAGCTTCAAAAGAGTATGTGTTGCACTTGGTGCTCACAGTTTTTAAAGGGAGTTTTCAAAGTTGAAGTCTTAGATGAAGTTTAGTTATTTCCTTTAATAGTAAGCTGTGCGTTATTATGTGTCAGATGTGGTTCTAATGTGAATCCAATATTATTATGAAAATTATGATGATTATTTTGATTAATTTCTTCTGGTTAAGGAAACCAAAGTATCAGGAGCATAATTAACTTGTCTAATCATGGTATGACCGAGTTTCACACACGGACCCTCTGACACAGAGATAAGTGCTTAATTGTTTCGCCATAGCATTAATGAAAGACAAATTTGGGCTCTGCATGTAAGTGAAAAGTAAACTATTAAAGTTGAGAGGATTCAAAGATTCAGTCACCAGTTTCTCTTTGATGTCATCTGCATCACTATATTCAAACCTAAAATATTTTGGGGTGAGGTGGAGCATAAAACAAAATTTAATGTTATGGCCCATAGAACTACTATGAACCCCACCTGACCTAAGAATGACTTGTGGCACCATGCAGAGAAATACAGTATTGGTCAAGACTGAGTTTGAGCAGCAAAAAGTGGGGTGTAATCAATAACTTTGGAAGCCCGTCTGGTTGGTTATATTGTAAAACTTATTGCAACCAAATGCAAAATACCAGCAATGCCTCACTCTCTATGCTCATACAGTCAAAATTCTCTCTAGCTAAAAGCTGGTAAGTCCATTTCTTAGAGACTAAACTGAAATAATTTTTGGATTGTTTCCAAAATTCTTACTGCGAAGTGGTAACAAACTGTGTTCTTTCATTGAACAATACTCAAAATTCTAGAGTTATAAAACCAAGAATTTCTTTATCCCAAAGGGACATTAGAATGCCTATCCCAAAGAGACATTAAAATGCCTTTTTTTCCCCTCTGCCTAGTTTCTTTTTTATTTTAATTAACCATATTCTACTCACTACCTCTACTTCCAAAAGAAAAATAAGATATTTTACTCTCTACTTTAGCATAATCCTATTTTTGTAGGCTGAAATAATATTTAACAAGAATTTATAGACCATACTTACCTGCCAGAGGAAATACCATGATCATGGAGATAGTTTTCCCAGGGCGAGGCTTATCCATTGCTCTCTGGATGTGCTGACCCCCGCAATTTCCCCAAATGGGAGACATTCGACTACAAAATTTGTGGTGGGAGTAATGTGTGAAGGGTATCCCCTGAGGGGAAAAAAGTTTATAGACCAACACATTTCTCATTATTCTATATCCTGAGATTTGGGGTATTCCTACAGCCAGTTTATGAGTTAGCTTTTTCTGCCATAATTAGTTATGCCGTTAGTTTGATCCATGTCTGGAAGATAAAGCAGTAGGGTAGACTTGAGGCTGTATATATGCCAGAAGCTGTTTGTGTTCATTGATCATTATCCGTGACGCTGATGTATAGACCAGGGAAAGCCCAGCATGCAGATAAATTAAAATCTTACACTTCCTCTTACAGAATGATCAAATAAGGAATCCATTCATTTTCTTTGAACCTGATAAATTATTTTTTCCATATTTTTATCTAAGTTTATTTGAAATCAAGATACCTCCATACTTCATTTTTTTTCTTGTTGTTGAATTCTGTTTTAATACATTATTATCTTAGTTTAAGGTTCAAGAATAAGGTCATCATGTTATTCCTGTTTCAACTCAGCAAAAAGTGATATGTATGTTAATTTCCCAGTTCTCAGATCCTAAGAAAATCCAACCAGCTCTTATATGTACTAAGAGCGATCATTACATAAATTGTGGGGATTTTCTTTATGATAGTTTTCCTGGCTCCATTTAGGTACAGGAGTGTCTCAGAGCTATTGTGGGTTCAGTTCTAGACCACCACAGTAAAGCACAAGCTATAATAAAATGACTCACACACATTCTCACCAGTGCAAAGAAAGTTATGTTGACATGGTAGTGTACTCTACTAATTTTACAACAGCAATATGAAAAAAATGGAATATTATTAGAATTATCAAAATGTGTAGAGACAAGAAGTAAACATATGTTGTTGAAAAATGGTGCCACCCATAATTTGCCTGATGCAGCGTTGCTACAAACCTTCAATTTGTTAAATAAAAATATGCAACATTTGTGAGTCGCACAATAAAATGAAGCCAAATCAAACTAGGCACGTCTGCACAGTTGCCATATTTATTTAAAGTTATTAGTAGGATTGTGTTAGATGTTGTGATAATAAATCCTTATTCCTATTGATGGTTCATCACAAAAAAGTTTCTTCTGAGGGTATGTATTATAAACTGTCATTCATTTGCAGAATAAAAAATAACTCACTTAATGGGCTTTTATTGATTAAGTGAGGTATAGGTGATATATTTCAACATTAGTAATACCATACCTTTTCTGACAGTTTCGGAGTTTATAAAGAATTTTATGTACATTAGCTCATTAGATTGATGGTGACATGTCAGGACTTTGGTGAATACGTTATTCCATTTAATGGTGAAGTTGAAAACAATGTGCAGTTGAATTCAGAAACTGAAAAAGGAAAATCTGGACAGAGAGTTCCTAGAACAATGCAGAGTCAGCTCCAAGCTGAAGGCAGATCAATCCAGAAGCAGGTTCAAGGAAGAATTAACTAGGTAATCAATCGGAACCCCAGGTTTGCAATGTTGCCCAAGCTAGCAGTAATAGAGGAGGAGGCAAGCTTGACTCCCCTCCCTCCCTCCCTTATTAACTATACATTCTTAGAGAAGTCAACTTCAGATGGTTTCTAGTTCCATTTTCCTGCCGGTGTGAGTTATGGGGTTAGTTTGCTCCATGTATGGAAGATAGAGGGGTCATGTAGTGTTGAAGTGGCATACATGACAAAGGGCATTAGAAGTTTCCTCATGTATAGGAAGTCATCGATAATAGTGCCCATTTTCTAGAATTGCTGTCAGTGTGCTTAGAAGGAAGATAAGTAAGAGCAAAACCAAAAACTGTGCTACTCACATCAAAGTGTTCCTCAGCAACCACCTTGGGTTTAGAGCAAACACTCTAATATACAGCTTACAGAGGAACTGATGAAACCCCTGGGGGGAAATGCAAAAATGAGACAGTCACGCACACGAAAACTTTGCGGCTTTGAAAATGTCTTTAACAGGCATTTGAGGATGAATGTTAGAGATAAGAACGAGAGGCAGGTGTCAGCGAAGGAAGAATGAGAGCGGAGCAGGGAAAGAACAGTAGTCTAGAGATTAAGGTTCCTCGGAGATATTCTGGTGTATAGGAAAGCGAAATGAATTGCAAAAGAGATGTAAAATATTATCATTTAAACTCTCTGTGATCCAGCGACTTAAAACCCTTCTGCTGTCCTGATCTTGGGTGCCTCGTATGGGTATTCCTAGTTTCATAAGTGTTCTGTTATTGTGTTTAAAAGAATCAAAACGATGTTCTGTTATGGATTGAATTGCAGTTCCTAAAAAAAAATAAAAAATGCCTTGTCAAGAAACAGAAATAAAAAGCATCCAAACCAGAAAAGAGGAAGTAAAACTATCTCTATTTGCAGATGATATGATGGGATATAGAAATAATTCAATAAACTCAGCAAGAAAATTACTGAATCTAATTGAACATTTTAGCAAAGAGCAGAGCGTTGAATATACCATGGACTGCTAGAAGAACAAACAGGTTTGTCCTGGAGAGGGTGAAGCCAGAATGCTCCTTGGAGTCAAGGATTCTGAAGCTTCATATGGCATACTTTGGGCATGTTGCAAGGAGGGACTGGTCCTTGGAAAGGGACATCGTGTTTGGGAGAGTGGAGGGACAGCGCAGGAGGGGAAGACCCTTGATGAGATGGATCCGTTCTGAGTGGAGTGGTGGGAGTGAGTGTGTTTGAGAGGCTTTTATGGCTCTTGTACGTAGGGTTGCTATGAGTCGCAAGCAACTCGATGGCACATAACAACAACAACAAGGTACAAGATCAACATGCAAAACCACGCAAATTTATCTATAGTGACAAAGAGAACATTGAAAAGAAAATAAGGAAAACGGTGCCATTTGATGTATTTTTGTATGTTCTGGTGATGCGCCGTTGAGTAGCTTGTGACTACAGCGACTCTATTTACTCTATTTACAGCTCTGTAGCATGCTCTGTTCTGAGCCAGTCACACTGTCTCTGACACACCTACCCCCATTGCCCCAGTTACTGTATCAATCCATCTCATCTGGGGTCTTCCTCTCCTGTGCTGTCTGTCCCTTCACCCTTCCAAGAATGATGTCTTTCTTCAAGGACTGGCCTCTCCTGGCCATGTGCCCAGAGTATGTGAGTTGGAGCCTCAAAATCCGCACCTTCAAGGAAAAACTTGGCTTTATCCTCTCCAGGACAGACCCATTTGATTTCCTGGCAGTCTATGGTATGTTCAAGACTCTTCTCCATCACCATAACTCAAAGGCATCAATTCTTCTGTCATCCTTAGTTATTGTCTGATCATATAGCAAGTAATTGCAAAGACCATGACCTGGATTAGGCGCACCTTAGTCTCTAGACTGACATCGTAGCTTCTGTATTCTGGAGACAGCCCTGATATCAGATATACCTAATGCAATTAATATTTTGATTTCCTGACTGCTGGTTCCAAGAGATGGTGGGGCAAGCTGTAACTGTTAACACCCTCAATCTCTTCTCCATTCACTATGCTGCTACCAATTGCCCCAGTGGTGAGAATCTTTGACTTCTTGATGTTGAGCTTCAATCCACATTGAAAACTACAGTCCTTGACCTTCTACAGCAAGTACTTCAGATCTGCCTTAGTCTCAGCAAGCAATGCTGTGTCATCTGCATAAAATATACCAAAATATTAGATATAATAACAACAAATCTAACCAGAAACACAGGCCTATATCAAGAAAACAACAAAACACTACTACTATAAACCCAAAGTTGTTGTTTTTGAGTGTGACTCAAAATGACTCGGTGAACAATTGATCTGGATCCTGTACCACCCTTCCCATCCCACACAGTTGAGTCCATTACTACAGACACTTCTATCAACCCATCTCTTTTAGGGTTCCTCTCCTTCTCTTACCCTCCATGAAGTTCTTTTCTAAGAAATATCCTCTCCTAACAACATGTCTATTCACATGAGTACTTCACTGTGCATATATGAAAGCTATATGTAGACTAAGAAACTGTTGTCCAAGCAGAGCAAGAGTATACTGCATGACTCAAAATCAGGAAAGGATTGTATAAGGGATATATTCATTCTCCATTCTGTTTCAGTCTATACGGGAACAGATAATTTGGGAGATTGGATTTTATGAAGAAGAATGTGGCATCAGGACAGGAGGGAAATTCATCAACAACCTTTTTGTATGCAGATGACACAACCTTGTGCACAGAAACTGAGAACTTGAAGCATTTGCTGCAGAAGGTCAACAACTGCAGGCTTCAGTATGGATTGCATCTAATATCAAGAAAACAAAAAGCTTTACCTCTGAACCAGTTGGCAATATTGTGGTGTTGTTGTTATGTATCATTGAGTTGCTTGTGAACTCATAGCAATCCTATGAACAAAAGCCTTAAACCGTGCTCTATCTTGTGCCAATCTTATTGTCTCTGACACACCTACCCCCATTACCCCAGTCACATCTCATTGAAGGTCTTTCTGTCTTGCACTGTACCTCCACTTTCCCAACCAAGATGTCCCATTCCAAGGACTGATCTGCCCTTGCAACATGTACAGAGTATGTGAAATGGAGCTTCAGAATCCTTGCCTCCAATGAGCAGCCTGGATTTACCTTCTCTAGGAAGAATCTGTTTGTTTTCTTGGCAGTCCATGGTATATTCAATACTCTTCTCCAGCACCACAGCTCAAAGGCATCAATTCTCCTTCTATCCTCCCTAACCATTGTCTAGTTTTCTTACGCATAGGAAGAAATTGCAAAGATCATAGAGAAGAGGTTGAGGTTGTTAACAATTTCATCTTGCTCAGATCCTCAATCAATATACTTGACACCAACAGTTAGGAAACCAAAAGATGAGTTATGAAAATTAGACCGTTAATAAGGGAGACCAATGATGGATCTACGATTTTGAATTGTAGTGTTGGTGAAGATATTGAATATTGTATTGGCATGTTATCAAGAGAGATCAGTCCTTGAGAAAAGACATAAAGTGTGCATAGGTGGGGAGTCAGTGAAGGAGAGGAAGACCATGTATTGAGGTGGATTGACCCAGTGAATGCAGTGATGTGATAATACAGGAGAGATTTGGAGCATTTCACTGGATGAGGTAAGGTTTGATCTGTTTTACAGAGGTGGCTATGAGTTGGAGCCAGCTGTGTGGACCAGACTTGGACCTAGAACAGAATCACAGCAGCAGCAACAGCAACAGCAGAGGTGATGGAGAACCAGAGCCTCACATGAGGCAGAGCTGCAAGGAGCTGCTGGTCCATGGAACCAAGGGTGAGGACCTTTACTCAGGCCAGCTAGAGGGTTGGGGGATCAGGATGTCATTTATAATCTTGAAAGAGCTGCGTAGCACTGATCCAGCTGGTCTTGGCGCTGAAGGTCCAAGGGCCTGATTGCATTCCTGGGCAGCTGACCTGACTGAAGAATGGTTTACCATTTCAACTCTGAAATGTAATCCAGTGTTCGTTAAAGAGCCCATGCTCCTTAGGATGGTCTGTAAATTCTGTTTGGGCTTTGTGACAGATTAGCAGATCCAATGGCTGAGAAGTAAAGTGTCCATGCCCGGAGAGGGAGAATTCGCATTAGAATTGGCAATGGAGGGTATAGGACCATTAAATGATGTCTGACCTCATGGAGCTCTGTTTTATACTACTGATGATTACTATTCCCCCTTGTCTGAATCCATGCCATTTGGGTTGTTCATACACAGAGAGATATTCATTCTGGAGGATCTAATGGCCCAGTGGGTAGGGAGTTGCCCACTAACCCACAGCTGGTACCTTTCTAGTGGTTCAAATCCACTAGTAACTCCTCTGGGGAAAGATAGAGAATCCCCTCCAGAGCAGTTTACCTCCTTTAGAAACTGACTGGACCTTCTTATCTCCTTTTCTGCTGACAGCATGCCGTAACATTCGGCTTCACTCATCTGCCTTTTTCTTTCAAGGGGCCTTTTCCCTCATTCTTCATCTTTCTTTTTCAGTTTAACTCTTGCATAGCCCACCTTTCACTGATTATTCCTCTGTATTGTTACCCTAATAAGCCCTTTCTCTTGTTGTGTGAATAAAAAAAGAAAGAAACCTAACTGAAGAGTCATTTATAAGTTAATTCTAACTCCATCGCTATCAGTTTATGTCTTGAGTGTAATTATAGTTAATATTTTTCTCAAATATTTTTAAAAAGTATCCAAAGGACTTTGCATACTTTGTGGCACAAAATAAATACAAAATGAATGATGATTATGGTATTTTTCTTCAACTTTACCTCTGAATTGTGATATTATAAGAGTATTGAATACCCCATAGACTGTCAAAAGAACAAAATTATCTATATTGGAGGAAGTGCAGCCATGGTGCTCCTGAAAGGCAAGGATGGTGAAACTTTGCCTGGAGGACTTTGGTCATGTTGTCAGGAAGGGCCTTTCCTGGGATAGAGACATGACACTGGGAAAGGTGGAAGGTCAGAGAGAGAGAGGAAGATCCTTGACACAGGGACTATGACAGTGAACTGTAGGATGGAAAGAGTGAAGACAGTATGGCTAGGACAGGGCCCAAGGTTCAGATCTGTTGTTCATAGGATCACAATGAGCTCAACTAGACAGCATGTAACAACAGCAATAATAGTTTCATTAAAAGGGTTTGTTCTATATCCAAAAAACTATGATTTTGCATATAAATGGACTGCCAAGAGAACAAACAGGTTTGTCATGGAGATAGTGAAACCCTCTCTCTCCTTGGAAGAGTAGACTTGCTGGAGGGATTGTATAACAATGAGATAATTTTTCTTTTACTTTTCAATGGGAAGAATGAACTAGGGTTTGAGGAGGTTGGGCAGGGAGAAAAGTGCAACAATGAATAAATGGAAATCCAAAGTCTCTGTAAACTTTCATGAAAACTAATTAAAAAAAAAAAAAGAGGCTAGGATTTTGAAGCTCTGTCTCACTTACTTTGGACACGTGACCAGGAGAGATCGGTCCTTGGAGAAGGACATAAGGCTTGGAAGGGTGGAGGGACATGCAGGAGAGGGAGACTCCGGATAAGATGGATTGATACAGTGACTGGGACAAAGGAGGTTTGTGTGTCAGGATTAGTGAGACCGGCTCTGGACAGGGAAGGGTTCAGAGCTGCTGTACATAGGGTCGCTATGCATCGCAGGCAACTCAACAAGCACATAACAACAATCAGATACTATGACAGATTTGGAAGCAGGAGTGGCGTCCACTTCCTAAACAGCATGCCTCCAGAAACTCTATGAACTTTTACAAATGCCGATAGTTACAAAGGGGCTTCAGGCCTTTTGTTCATAGGGTCGCTATAAGTTGTGCTCGACTCAAAGGCAATCAACAACAGCATATAAATGGAGGGTGTTTAACACTTCTAAAATATCAAGTCCCAAAAATTCACTTTACATACTCATAACATCCATTTAAGGTAGGAGTTCTCTCTCTCTCTCTCTCTCTCTCTCTCTCTCTCTCTCTCTCTCTCTCTCTCACACACACACACACACACACACACACACACATTATTTTATAAGTGATTTTTCCAAGAGAATAAATATCTCACTTAATACAATCGGAGTAAGAACTGAAGTCTCAGATTCTTTTTTCCCCCTTCTTTTTCTTGAATGTGTAGACTGTCTTTGGAAATTGTTTGTAATGGGTACTGCTGTTGTTATGTACTGTCCAACTGCGACAAACTCATGGTTGCCTCTCCAGAATGTTTTCAAAGGTGGTGAATTGTTCAGAAGAAGATTACCCATCTTTCTTCTGTGGAGCAGTTGGTGGGTTTGAACTACATACCTTTGTGTTGGCAGTGCAATTTCTTACCACTAACCACTCAGAGGAGATGCACTGCACTGGGAAATCTGCAGTTAGGGACCTCTCCAAATTAACGAGGAGTAATAATGTCAGTTTGAGCACTAAGGTGCCTCTGATTCGCGTCATAGTCGTTAATCACTTGCTGTATCACTGTGATCACTTGCTTTAATCCATCAATAGCTGGACAGTGAATAAAGATGATGGAAAAAGAATCAAAGCGTTTGAGCAGTGGTGTTGGAGAAGAGTACTGAACATCCCATGGACAGCGAAGAGAACAAATAGATATGACTTGGAGAGGGGGCAGCCAGAGTGCTCTTTGGAGGCAAGAATGGTAAGGCTTCACCTCACATACTTCAGGCATGTTGCGAGGAGGGGTATTCCTTGGAGAAGAACATGATGGTAGGAAGGGTGGAGGGTTGGAGTAAGAGAGAAAGACCCTCAACCAGGTCGGTTAACACAGTGACTGCTGGCATAGGCTCCTGTGTGTCAGGAAGTGTGAGGATGGCAGAGATAGAACAGGGTTCAGATCTTTTGTTCATTGGGTCACTATGAGTCGTACTCAACTTGTAGGCACCTAACAACAACAACAATACCAACCCCTCAGGGGAAATTGTTTTTCAGATCCAAAGGTTAAAGAACTAGATCAGAAACTCATCTCAAATCCACTGTCCTCTTGTTGATTCCAGCTCCTGACGACCTTCCCTTGGGTTTCCCTGCCTAGAACTTGTTACCAGAATCTCTTGTGGCTTTGAACCATCAGCCATTAGGTTAACAAGCCGGTACTGTCTGTACAGTACCACTGTTGTAGCTGTTATTAGATGCCATCACCTACATTAGCTATTTAGCTCTCCTAAACGCAAGTGCTCTGTAGTTTTGTTTTCATGAATCCTAAGAATCTTAAGAATCTGGACAATGTTTAAGAATCGAGGAATAGCTTTTCTATTGAAAGCTAGTAAAGTTATTTAAGCAGGTTATTTAAGATTGACAAGTCAGTTAAGTAGAAATGATTCAAGAAGCAATGATGATTATACTGATGTTAAAGAGTTGAGGAAATCTGTGTGTGTGATTGTATGTCTTAGAGAAAGAAGAGAGTTTTGCTGGATTTCCCCTTTGTACTAGAAAATGGCATTTCCCTATAAGGAGACTATGACATGAGACTAATAGCATCTTCATCTCACTAAGGACAACCCAGTGATAGGGAGCTCTGGGGGTCTGCTGGTTGAGCTACCAACCCAAACGAGGGCAGCTGGATTGACCAAGTAGTCCGTGGGACGAAGAGGGGAAGCAAGTCTCCTCCCACGTGATTTACTGCCTCAGAAAAACTCACTGAGCATCAGCTGTGAGTCAGTTCCCAAAAGAATGTTCATTTCATTGAGGCAATCAATATCTAAAGGAAAATTGGAGTTTCTAAGTCACTCTTTCTGCAAAACGAAAACATAGAAGAAGAATGAATTAAAGTTTTTATTGCAAAGAAAACAATTTTTATAAAAACGTCTATTTCTTTGAAGACAAATGAAAATGAAAAAAAAAATGAGATGCTTTGTAAGTGGTATTTATTCACGAATTTTTGTTGTGTAAGAATACTTTTCACTCCAGTCATTGTTTTTGTTACTACTTTTATTCTTTTTGCAGAATGAATTTCATCTTTCTCCCAGCTGTTAAGTAAGACTCACAGTCTCAGTTTCCTCAGCTCAGAAATGGAATAATGTTGGTAGATGTCCTTGAGTAGACTCTGGGTCATAGCTCACAGTCTCCTCTGTACTTGAACCCATTGCTGAGGATAACAGCAGATCGATCTTGCTTAAAGGCACCACTATTTTACACTCAAAGGTGTTAAGAATTTAAAGTTAATTGAAAAGTAATTCAGATCACAAAATATTTGTTGTTGTTATGAAGGAGAATTGATGCCTTTGAGCTGTGGTGCTGGAGAAGAGTATTGAGAATACCATGGACTGCTAGGGAAATGAACAGATTTGTCCTGGAAAGGGTTAAACCGGGTGGCTCCTTGGAGGCAAGAATTTTGAAGCTCCGTCTAACATACTTTGGACATGTTGTGAGGCGAAACCGGTCCTTAGAGAGGGACATCATGCTTGGGAGGGTGGAGGGACAGCGCAGGAGAGGAAGGCCCTCTATGAGGTGGATTGATTCAGTGACTGGG
>NW_006399862.1:3033118-3034508 GCF_000299155.1 Elephantulus edwardii
TTCCCATTAGCGCAATCAAATGTTCTGGGATTCCCATTCTTCTCAGAGTCAGCCACAGCTTGTTGTGATCCACACAGTCAACAGCCTTTGTATAGTCAATGAAGCACAGATAGACATTCCTCTGTACTTTCTGTTTTCTGCCAAGACCCATCTAACATTAGCTATATCCCTAGTACCATGAACTCTTCTAAACCCAGTCTGCATACCATTAAAAAAAATACTTCATGCCATAAAAATAAGAGAGAGTAATTATGCTGAAATTACAGTCCACACACTAATCATATTAAAGGTGTTAGAAATGTAACATTTGTAAACAACACTCCAGAAGTGCAAAAGCAAGTATCAAGGACACTGTAACTTTGCTAAAAATAGAAAATCTAGGGGCAAAATCCTTCACCAAAGCTATCCAGCTGTGATCTTTAAAATGAAGAGCCATTTACATCCCATCAACAAGCAGTGACCAGAGTTTTGGCTCTCTGCTGGGAAGGGATTAGAAACTTGTGTTTAGCTTGCTCATAGAGCAGCAGTTAAGTCAACAAGGAAATCTGCCTCTCAACATTCACAGCACTCAAGTAAGTACAAGCAATCTCCCTCCCCTTCATAAAGATCCGGAATAACTTTTTCAGGCAGAAAAGGATATTTAGAAGACAGGTTTTTGTTGTGGGTTGTTTTTGTGTGGTTGGTTTTTTGGTGGTTTTTCTTTTTTTTTTTTTTTTGTAAGTAAATGATTAACAGGATTAACTGGAAAAGAAAGAATAGACCAGATGCTTAATTTTGCTACTTTTTGCAATAAGCCACTTTCACATTTTAGCTTGTTTATTTCTGTATTCTCTCATTCTGTTAAGAGCTGGATTCTAGTGGTTTAAATGAGCCTGATGGAAATGAATTTTTCTTCAGGGTTTAGTGGCCTTGGCTAAATTCCCACTGGGACATACTTTAGCTGATTACAAGACTTTCTCTTGCGTTTAAAGGAAACATGGTGTATTTTTACTTCCTGCTTCATTGTACTGTATGTAACACTTGGAACAGCTACTATGTCTACTTAGAGATGGCTGTACTTTGAATATACGCAAATTAATAACCATAATCATAGGCATTCTGAGGGTGGTTTTGTTGTGTTTTTTGTTTGTTTATTTGGTCTTTTTAGCCTAGGACAATTATTCACATTGTTGCAATTATATAGGTTGGTTTTAAATGAGAACCATGGGGGGAAAAATTAAATCTTTGCATGATGTTTTAGAATTGATTATATACCAGCGCTGGCTGGAAATCGCCTGTGACTTTATCCATAGCCACTGGTGAGAGTCAGTGCCCAGAGCCATCAGGGGCTTTAAGCTCGTTGCCCACTGCTGTGGTGTGGACAGCTGAAACCCAGGCCCCGACAGGCACC
>NW_006399862.1:3035053-3043856 GCF_000299155.1 Elephantulus edwardii
CCAAACTGTGCAGCTCTGCAACTGCATCCTGGCCCATCCTCACCCTTCTGCCCCCAACCCTCACCTCCTTGTACCCCCAGTATGTTTTTCCCAATAAAAAATATTTAAAAATATGAACAAAAAAAAAGAATTGATTATATAGAAATAGCTCCTAAGTATCAATACCTAATGGTGAAAAAAGAGTCAAGACTGTTTGTTTTAAATACCATACTCAATTAAATGCCATGAAAATTGTAAAAATCCCCTCATACAAAAAATTAAAAAGCAAAGAATAACTTTCACTGTGATTTTCCAGAGCTTAATCAAAGTGGTCAAGACAGCTATGCTATCCCAGGAACTCTAGTGACGATGAGAGGTGCGCTGTTAACCCTAACAGCCTGTTCCTCTGGAGAAAGATGAGCAATTTTATCCCATGTTATTCACAGCATCAGAAGTCCAGTGGAAGGGCAGCTATGGGTTTATTCTGACATGATAGTAATGAGAGAGAGAGAAATAGATATAAAAATGATAATACTGGGATTAATGACAGGGGAGATATATATATATGTTGTTCATTGGTGAGTACCATTAAGGCAGTTTCTACTCCTAGCTGACCCTGAGGTGGGTTTTCAGAGACAGTGAATTGTACAGGAGGAGAATGCCCATCATTCTCCCATGGAGCAACTGGTAGATTCAAGCTGCACACCTTTGGGTTGGTAGCACAACTTCTTACCACTATACCACCAGCGGTCCAAAACATGTATGTGTCTGTGTTTATATACACACAGACACACACGCACATATGTGTGTGTCTCTGTGTATATATAAGTACACATGTATGTGTATATAAATACACATGTATGTGTATATACATACACTTATATGTGCATATCTATAAGTATATATGTATATATATAAAGATACATATGCATATAGTACACATACTATAAGTTATAGGTGACTCGACAGCACATAAAAACAAATGTGGGTGTGTAAACTTTGATGCTCATTCATTGGTATTGAACTGGAACCAACTTATAGCTGACCCTTCAGGAGGTTTGCCGAGGCTGTAAATTCTTCTCTCTTCTGGGGAGCAGTTGGTGAATTCAAACTGCAGGCCTTTAGGTTGGCAGTGTACCTGCTTATCCACCAGGCTACCAGAACTCCCTGTACACTTGGCTGATATTGCTTTTGTTCACTCGTGGTCCTTGCTCTGTGTCACTCCTGGGTCTCTGTGTTCTCAGCCTTCCTTGACTTAAATACCTCAGATCTCCACCACTGTGATCACCGTGCCTTCCAAAGTTATGACTTCCCTCTCCAGCGTCCTTTTCTCACAATCTTGGTGTCACATATTCCGGTGGGATCTCTTTTGAAAGAAGCTGTTCTCCATGCCCCAGTTATCCAGGAAGATATTATTATTCTAAGTTTCTATACAGAGAGTCAAACAATTAAGCACCTTTCTTAAGCCCCAAAGCAATGGAGCTGATGGGAAGGAAACCAAATAGCCCATTCAAAGGGCAGGCCTCATTTCTCCACTATGCCTGCTGTGTCTTTTTACATTTCCCCAATAGAACTAAGAAATATTTCTAAACTGAATAACATAATAGTAGTAACAACAACAACAACAAAAAAATATACACCTTTGACTATACATGCCATTTAAGGGAAACTAGGATCTATTTCTTCATGTGGGGATACAACCCTTCTAAAGACTTTACTAATTTTCTTGACAAGAATAAGGAGGAGAATTAGGAAGATAAGGAGAAGGAGCAGAGAGACCTATTCTACTTTTAAAAAACCCAAATGCAGCCACTTGTCTCTAAAAGATCACAATAGAGACTAGAATTGTATTCTTTCTTTATTGACATCTTGAAACTACCCAGAACCTCTTTAACAAACAATCATTCCTTTTTATCCCTAGGCAGTGTATTTTATTAGCATTTTAGAAACTTTACCAGTTGCTGGTTGTATGAAGTTGAGTTCTGCATGTGGTTTGTCAGAGTAGAACTCTGCTATATAAGGTTTTCCACTGCTGATTTTTCCCCCCTGAAGCAGATTACCAGGCTTTTCTTCCAAGGCCTGTGATGAACTGAAACCACTTGTCTTTCAGTGTGAAAGAGGGGTACTAACCAGTTCAGCACCCAAGCACTCCATAAAAATAATAGGTATTGTGAATAATGCTGCTATAAACATAGGTGTACAGAGTCACAGTTCTGATTTCCTTGGCATATATTCCTAGCAGTGGAATAGTTGAGTCAAATGAGATTGTCCATCAGCAAATGAATGGATTGTGGAATTGTGGTACATTGGCACGATGGAGTACTATGCAGCACTAAGGGACACCTTAGGAAAATACCATAACACTTGGGAGAGACTAAAGAGTATTTTACTGAGTGAAATATCTCAGTCCTTGAAGGGCAAATACTGCATAATGACACTATTATGAAAATAGAAGGATAACTGAGTAAGATATGTATAAATGTTCAAAAGGGGAAAAGAAGGGGAGAAGGATGAGAGAAAAAGGGATGGGTAAAAATTCCTAGGATAGCAGAGGTTAGTGGGTTCAAGAGTGTGAAGTAATGGGAAAGATTTGATGGGGACTTGAAAACACGGGGTAGTAATAGGCATAGAAAAATGATAATTAATTATATAAAATATATATATATTATTTTGTTGTTGTTGATTGCCATCAAGTAGAGCACAACTCGTAACGACCCTATCAACAAAAGACCTGAAGCCTTTCTATAACTGTCATCATTTATCAAAGTTCCTAAAGTTTCCAGAGGCGTGTTGTTTAGGAAGTGGATGCCATTCCTGCCTCTAAAATGTACATATAGTAATTTATATGGATTATTAATCATGTATATTATAAGTTAAGCTTATATTTGTTACATTATACGCTAACCTTATATTTGTTATATTATAAGGAGTGACATTCACTTTCTAAATAACATGCCTCCGGAAACTCTATAAACTCTGATAAATGTCGATAGTTGTAGAGGGGCTTCGGGCCTTTTGTTCACAGTGTCACTATGAGTCGTGCTCTACTTGAAGACAACCAACAACAACAACAATCAATAAACCTTCTTTTAAAATCTTGAAAAAGGAATTGAAATTGGAAAAGGATTAATAGATATTAATAAAACTGGCTTTTGACATTTATCCACTATAAGCTGTAACCAACATAGTGGCCTTCCTAGATAAAATAAAGGCCATGTAATGCCATACTCAGTATCTTTCCCCTGAAGAGACGTGGTTGCTGAGTATACAAACTGCAATGGAAAGGATCACAATCTTCGTGTGTCCCCACTAGACTCTTAAAGCCTGAGGTTAATGAGATCGCTTGGCCTGTGTTTGTAGTGGGCAAAAGGTGTTGCCACTTCCAATCAGTATTTTTCATTTCCTCATGTTATATAATCAATTATATAAGGAAATGAGATTTGATTCGTTTAGTCCTGTCCCCCCTTTTGATGTATTGTTGTTGTTATGTGTCATCAAGTTGCTTGCGACTCATAGCGACCCTGTGTACACCAGCTCTAAACTCTGCTCTGTCCTGTGCCAATCACACTGTCTCCAACACACTCATCCTGATTGCCCCAGTTACCGAATCAATCCACCTCATAGAGGGCCTTCCCCTCCTGCGCCTGCCCTCCACCCTCCCAAGCATGATGTCCTTCTCCAAGGACGGTCCCTCTTCACAACATGACTAAAGTATGTCAGACGAACCCTCAGAATCCTTGCCTCCAAGGAGCAGCTTGGTTTAACCCTCTCCAGGGTGAATCTGTTTTCTTAGCAGTCCATGGCACTCTCAGCACTCTTCTCCAACACCAAAAGCTAAAAAGCATCAATTCTTATTCTATTCTCCCTGGTCATTGTCCAGCTCTCTGACACATAACAAGTGATTGCAAAGACCATGGCCTATACCAGACGCACCTTAGTCTCCAGAGACACATCTTTGCTCTTGAGTACTTTAGAGAGGTTCCTAACAGCAGACTTTCCCATCACAATATGTCTTTTAATTTCCTGGCTGCTTGTGCCAAGAGTGTTGATCGTGAAGCCAAGCAGACTAAAGCTGTGAACAATCTCAATCTCTTCAACATCCATCCTGATGCAGCCAATTGGTCCAGTGGTGAGAATCTTTGTCTTCTTGACATCAAGCCTCAATCCATATTGAAATCTGCAGTCCCTGACCCTCAGCAGCAAGTGCTTCAGGTCCTCCTCAGTTTCAGTAAACTGGATTGTGTCATCTACATAACACAGATGGTTGATAGATATTCTTAGCAGTCAATGAATGAAGGAGGCTTTATGTAGTAGTGAGTTTGAACTTCAAGTCTTGTATATTGGGCATTAGACATCCACAGAATTTACAAGTTAAAGCAAAGGAGGAAAAGAATGTATAACAATGGAAGATGGGTTATTGATGACCTGGATAATCTTTGTCTGCTTTTGTTGTTGTTGTGTACCATGGAGTCAGAACTGACCCTTAGCTGACTGTCCAGTGGCTTTGCAGAGGCAGTTAATCGTATGGGAGGAAATTGCCCATCTTTCTCCCATGAGCAGCTGGTGGACTCGATCCACATGCCTTCATGATAGCAGCACAGTTTCTTGCCTGTAAGTCATCAGTCCTCCCCAAAAGTAGCTTTTACTCCCACACATAATAATATTACATTTCATTTTTCACAGCTTCTGCTTTTCCGACATTCATACTTCTTACATTTCATGCTCTAATTAGTAAAGTGTATTTGTAGCTGTTCCTTCTAATTTTGATTGACTGCCAATCCGAACTCTACCTCTAGTACTGTAACATTGTGATCCTCCACTGTTTATTGTGGTTTTGTAGGCCTTCCACTTAAGAAGTAGATGGTCTCTCTTGCTTTGTAGTTTGCCTTAATCTGGGAGCTTTCGTAGAACCTACCCACAATGGGACGGTGTTTGGTGCCTAGTTGAAACAAGCTTGGAAGCAGGAGTGGCATCCACTTCCGTAAATAGCTTGCCTCTGAAAACCCTATGAACCTGGAGAAAGGATGAAAAACCATGCGCTCAAGTGTCGACATTTGTTCATAGGGTCGCTATGAGTCACCTGCAACTCGATGGCACTTAACAACAACAACAACATCCACCATGGGTGACTACTGTGGCACTTGACACACTGGTGGCACGGCCTTCAAAAATACAGCAACTCACAGACTGAAAGACAAGTTCTGTACCAGAACCAATGATAAACAAGAATATAGATATTTATTTCTAGTGGTAGAGTATGTGCTGCGATCTTGAAGGCATGTGGTTCAAATCTACAAACTGCTCCTTGGGAGAAGGATATGTAGCCTCCCATGTGATTAACTGCCTCTGAAAACCCACGGGAGGGTCAGCTATGAGTCGGTTCTGATGCACTGGTACACAACAACAATAAGCTGTAAAGTAATTAGCACTATGCAGAATATGCTCCCAATACAACAAACTGACAGATAAGTCTTGTACCTCTAAAAGCAAATCAGACATACAAATATCATGTTACTAGATCCACTTGAGACTTGTGGCTACATGATAGGAAGGGGCCCTTGTTGGGTGTTGAAGCATTTCAGCTAAGACCCATAGCCAGTAGGCAGAGTTATGTCCTGAATGTGGGTAGTAAGATCATTGCAGTGTTTCCTCTGATCTCCAAGGCTTGTGCTCCACACATTTGGGCCTATGCTGCTTAAACCTAAGAGTCTCCTATCAAGTGGAGGTGTTGTCAAAACCCATTCATCTTAAGGTTTCCAAGCCTATCCTGCTTGAATCTATCCTGTAGTTTTAAAGAAGAGTACTGTAGATCCCACAGCCTGCCAAGAAAAGAAACATATGTAACATCTTGGAGAGGCTGCAGCCAGAATACTCCTTGGAGGCAAAGATAACACAGCTTCCTCTCACATACTTTGGGCATATTGCTGGGAGAGGCTATTCTTTGGAGAGGAACATCATACTTGGAAAGGTGGAGGGTTGGTGAAAGAGAGGAAGACCCTTAACCAGATGGGTTGATAAAAATAACTGCAACAAAGGGCTCAAGTGTGTCAGAAATATTGAGGATGGCACAGGACCAGTTAGGGTTCAGATCTGTTGTCCACAGGGTCTCTCTGAGTCGTACTGAGACACTGAACAACAACAAACAATAATAATTAAGACATTATAACAATAGTAGTTGAGACATTAAAGCTACTGAAATACTGATAGACTTCTCAGTGTTTCATGACCATTCTGTGTCTAAGTTTGCAACTATTAAAAAGCAGGATTTTGGCTTCTTCTCCCTCCTTTTCTGCCATCTAAGTGTCTACATAAAAATATTTTTAATATATCACCTATGTATTTCCAAAATAACCTTTCAAAGTCTCTAAATGTTAATTAATCAGATAGGTTGATGTAAGTGCATAGATTACATATTTCTTTTTCCAAAACAAATAGCACAAATAAGATTAAAGGATAAAAGTGTTTGGTTTCCATTTGCACTGGGTGAGATCTGGTCCAAACTGCTTAAAGCTATTTCCATCCACCAGCCATCTGACAAACTCTTATAGGCTCTTCTCGTCTCATTGAAAATTTCCTTTCATTGGCACAAACTTTGGAATCAACTCTTTGGAAAGAATTTCTATGAAATGTTTGACATGATTTTGAATGGCGTCTGTTGAATAGGGCAACTGCATGGGTATAATACACTGCACCTGTTATGAACCAGCTTAAAAATACCACTGTGAATGGCCTGTGATATAAAAAAAAAGGCAATTACTGAGTAGGAACAAACCTTGATAAGAGTTATTAATATTTACAGTCAGGGAAACCTGAATCAACCAGGTGTTGGTATACTAAATGGAATTGATTCATACATGTTTGGTAATAGATCAGCATAGAAAGTTTCTCCTTAGGTAAATGGGAAACTTTCTCTGAGTCCAAGGATGAATTAATGTTCTGTGGTCAGACTTGGGATTTAAAATCAACTGATGATTCTGAGGAGGTTCACTGAAGAGTGTCTATGCATAAGTGAGAATGGTTAATTTTGTTTTGAACAAGGCTAGGTAGATTGCTATCTTCCTACAGTAAATTAATGTTCTCTTGAGGGTCTGCCTCATAGATATGCTGCATGTCATCTTTCATCTCCCACATTGTTCTAAATTTAAAATGTGATAAAGTTTTATTTTATTAAGAACTTTAAAGCTTTTTATTCTATGGAACTGTAGATATCTTTTAAATATGGAAATGTAGATCTAAAAGTAAAAGTATTCACTAGTGACAACTAAGTCCTAGCTGATCTCAGAATACTTAATTTTGCATCAGAACTTATCTATAGATCAAGAAGCAATAGTCCAAACAAAACAAGAGAATAATGCATAGTTTAAGATCAGGAAACATGAGTTTCAGGATTGTATCTTCTCTCTACCTAGTCGTTCTGTATACTGAACAAATAACTTCAGAAGATGAATTATATGCAGAAGAATGTGGTATCAGAATTGGAGGAAAACTCATTAACAACCTGTATTATGCAAATGACAAACTTTGCTTGCAGAAAATGAAGAGGACTTGAAACATTTGTGCATAAGATCAAAGAATACAACCTCAAATACAGATTATATCTCTAATCAAGTCAAAACAGCCTTGTACAGGGATTATATCTCTCATCCTGACCACTGGACCAATAGACAACCTCATGACTGATGGAGAAAAGATGTCAAAGGTTTTATTTTGCTTGGATCCACAATCAACATCCAAGACCTCTCCAAAGTGCTTAAGGATGTGATCTACACCATGGTGTTTTCAATTACGTCCTTTGCATCTGAAAGTTATACAATGATTAAAGATGGCAGAAAAAAAAATGATGCCTTTGAATTTTGGTGTTGGAGCAGAGTACTGACTACCCCGTTGTGTTGTTGTGTATCATCGGTTCAGAACTGACCCATAGGCAGGTTTTCAGAGGCAGTTAATAGCACGGGAGAAGACTGGCCATCATTCTCTTGCAGAGTTCTGGGATTCAAACCACTTGCCTTCAGGATTGCAGCACAGATTCTTATCACTAGGCCTCCCGAACTCCCTACTGAATACCATAAGGACTACCAAAAGAACAAAGAAATCTGTCTTGAAGAAAGTGGAACCAAGGAAAGAATTTCTATAAAGAAAAATTAACTGGGGCCTGGGAGGCAGGGGCAGTAGGGAGGAAAATGTGCAACAATGAATGAATGGAAATCCCTGTTTTCTGTAAACTTTCATTAAAATATCAATAAAAAGTAAAGATAAAAAGAAAGTGCAACCAAGGTGCTCCTTAGCTTTCAGGATGATGAAATTCTGTCTAGCAATCTTTGGGCATGTTAACAGGAGGGACCAGACCTTAGAAAAAGATGCCATACTGGAAAAGAGGGATGATCGGAGAAAAAGAGGAAGAATCTCCACAAGAGGAGTTTACACAATGTCTGCATGGGCTTGAGAATTTAGAAGATTGTGAGGATGGTGCAGGAAAGGGCATGGTTCAGACTTGGCCATGGTATTGCTCTGACTTGTAGTTGACTTGATGGCTTCTAACAGCAACAGCAATAATACAACAGCAATTGAGCCTATTTTACAAACATCCTGTGGGTCACTGTCTTCTCAATCACTAACAGCAACAAAGATTCTCATGTTCTTAACCCCAGAAAGCACATGTCTATAAAAGTACGTTCTAAGTGTCTTGTTATAATGTAGATTCTGAGTCAGTTTGTCTATGATATAAGCATAAATTCTCACAGGGACTCAAGCCACAATAAACCAGTAGCAAGCCCTCACTGGTAATACATATAGATAGATAGATAGATAGATAGATAGATAGATA
>NW_006399862.1:3045206-3065053 GCF_000299155.1 Elephantulus edwardii
TTATATATATATCCATACATACATACATATTCAAAATTATTATCCTCATAGCTACCTTTTCCAGGAATGCTAAAGTATTTAAAAAAACAAAACAAAAACCACAAAATACCACAAATCCCAAACAAATGATTTTGCTGTATTCATTGCTGCTTTGGAGTTGGAAATGTCTCATAGTTAAATCTCCTTTCATTTTCTGAAGCTGTAATTGCACAGGAGAAGGCTGCCCACCTTTCTTTTGAGATGTTGGTGGATTTGAGCCACCAGAGAAGTTTAGGCCTTTGATTTAGTAGTGCAATTCCCTATGTATCTTTCAATATTTCCTCCATTTTTCAAGGGTAACATCCTGACTTTTACTTATGTTTCTCGACCAGGTCTGTGATGTTGTTGTTGTTAGGTGCCATCAAGTCAAGCAGAGCTCCTAGTGATCCTTTGAACAGCTAATCTGAACTCTGTCCTGTTCTGTGCCAAGTTCAACGTCTCTGACACACTAGAACCCATTGCTCAAGTCACCATGTCAATCCATTTGGGGGATATTTCTCTCCTTCACTGATATTTCATCTGATGGACACAACAGAGATATTCCAAAGAGGTCCCCCAAATCTGTATTTGTTCTTATATATGGTGGCTTTAACAGCCTTGTTTGCAGAAACTGGAGAGGACCTGAAGTTGCTGCAGAAGGTCAAAGACAACTGAGATATGGATTGACTCAATGTTATTCAACCATGACTCATAGTGACCCTAAGCACAATAGCTCTGAACCCTGCCTTATCCTGGGCCAATCTCACTGTCTGTGACATACATAACCCCATTATGTCACTTACTGTGTCAATCCATCTCTTCCAGAGCCTTTCTCTCCTGCACTATCCCTCAACTCTTCCAAGCTTGATAATTTCTGAAGTTTAAGGACATGAGCATCTTTGTTGCTTTTAGTGACTGAGGAGACAGTGACCCAAACGATGTTTGCAAAACAGGCTCAATTGTTGTTGTTGTTATTGCTGTTTTTGTTAGGAGCCATCATGAACTGGTGAATTAAGGGACAGGGGAAAAGGAAATGAGAAAGATCCAATGGGAACCTGAAAAGATGGGGTAATGGTGGGCATAATTCCATGGGGATTGAATTTATAAAACACAATATGGAAGTAATAAAACACAATGTGAATGAAGAAAACCGTGAAGCACAGTGTATATTAATTTTATATGCAACCCAATATAAAATAAAATTTATAAGAAAAAGTAACAATTAAAAAAATGACCTTTTTTAAAATGACCTATTAGGAAAATTGGCTGTCAGGGATCTCTCAGGAGTGTTAAGAGCAAGCATGAAAGTCTAGAGACTAAGGTGCACTTGATCAAGGGCATCGTCTTCACAATTACTTGCTATGCCTCACGGAGCTGGACAGTGACTAAGGACAACAGAAGAAGAATTGATGCCTTTGAGTTGTAGTGCTGGAGAAGAGTATTGAACATATCATGGACCACCAAGGACAGAAACAGGTCTGTCCTTAGGAAGGTGAAACCAAACCGCTCCTTAAAGGTAAGGATTGTGAAGCTCTGTCTGACATACTTTGAGCATATAGCCAGAAGGGTCCAATCCTTGGAGAAGGACTTCATACTTGGAATGGTGGAGAGACAGTGCCAGAAGGAAAGACTCTGGATGAGATGGGTTGACACAATAACTGACATAATGGGGTCAGGCGTGTCAGATACAGTGAGACTGGCTCAGGATAGGGCAGGGTTCAGAGCTACTGTGCATAGATAGGGTCACCGAGTCATGATCAATTTAAGAGCACATAACAACAAATGACAGTGTGATGCTTTGCTGTTTAACAGGATTCAGCTTATCTTTCAGCATAAGATAGAGAGGGAAGAAAGGTTTGCGGATCTCCTTCAGAAAAGCAGCCAATCATGCACCACAGTTGACGATAAAGTACAGCACAATCCGCAAACAGCAGGACGGTCTGAGATGGGAGAGCATTTCATTGTGTGCTGCATGGGCTCACTGAGACTTAGAGCACCGAAGAGCTCACCTTCTACTCTCCTCAATTTGGGAATATGTTATTTGATCTGCCATAGAGGACTTTTCTGATATGATTAGAGTGTTAATCTTGAGGTGGGACGTTTATCCCAAACGAATCAAGTGGGCACAATTTAATAACAGATTCTTAGCAAAACAGAGATTCTTCTGATGGTGCAGCAGTGAAGTGCTCTACTACGAACTGAAACATCAAATGTTTGAACTCATCAGCTGCCCTGCAAGACAGACTTAACATTCTGCTTTTGTAAAGATTTATAGCTATGGAAGCCCTACGGGACAGTTTCACTCTCTCTTATAGGGTGGTTGTTGTCGTTGTTTTTGTTATGTGTCACCGAGTCAGCTGCGACCCATGTTGACCCTATGTATAGCAATTCTGAGCCTGCCCCGTCCTTAGCCAGTCTCATTAATTCCGACACATCAACCCCCTTTGCCCCAGTTACTGTATCAATTCATTTCATCCAGGGTCACCCTCTACTGCACAGTCCCCTCCACCCTTCTGAGCATGATGTCCTTCTTCAAGAACTGGTCACTCCTGGCCATGTGTCCAATGTATGTGAGATGGCGCTTCAAAATCCTAGCCTCCAAGAAGAGACTTGGTTTCACCCTCTCCAAGACAGACCTGTTTGTGTTCTCCTCCAGCACCACAAATCAAAGGCAGCAATTCTTCTCCTTCAGTGGCTTTTCAGAGGCTGTAAATCATGCAGGATGAGATTGCTCATCTTTCTTTCTCAGAGCAACCGGTGGATTTGAACTCACTGACTTTGAGGTTGCAGCACCACTCCCTACGACTAGGATCAGAACGCCTACTGATTGTCTTACACGGGACAACATTCTAAACCACCTAATGCCTTGCTTTTCCCCCACCCACCCACTTAATTACTAACTGGAGAGAGTCTGTCTCTCTCTCTCTCTCTCTCTTCTTTAGATGTAATGAAAGAAAAGATTTAAAATAAATAGAGGAGTGTCTGGATTAGAAGAATATATAAACTGTAATTACACATGGTGATGGTATTCTGAGGAGATAATTTTTCAGTAAGGCTAAACATAACAACAAGACTAAATGAGACCATACACGGATTCTGTTGGCCATGCCATGTCATGGGCTCTGTTGCTTGGCTGGCTTTCTCCCTGGATAATCTTTCAACTAACAGCATAGCAGCTGCTTGTAATGTACGTCTTTGAGTGGGTTGAAGTGTGCTCCTCAAAAAGATACACTCAATTCAAATCCATGTGCTTTTCCAAGCTTAACTCCCTCTCTAATAGCCCCTTCTAACAATATGTCCAGCCCTTTGCACCTTTCATTATAATATTTGCTTTGACTGCCCACATGGCCCTTTGAAATGTTCAGCTCCCTAATTTCTTCCCTTTGCTTTTTTCCTTGGTGCTCTAATGCAATATTCAGAGTCTTGACTGACATCCATCTTGGTCTTTTCTTCCTCATCTGTCTTTGTAATGACCTTTTGTATTCTTCAGGGATGATTTTCTTGATATCTTGCACAGATCATCTGGCCTTTGCTCATTAGTCTAAGGCCTCAAGTCTGTTCCTGAGATGATTTTGAAATTCATATGGGGTAGACTCAAGGTCAAGTTTTAGTTCCTGTGTATTTGATTTCACTTTCCTTAGCTTCAGCTTAAACTTGCATATGAGTGATCTGTTCCACAATCAGCACCAGGCCTTTTTGTTTTTACAATTGATACAGAACTTCTCCAGCATATCTTTCAATTGGCAACATCATGATAGATGGAGAAAAAAATTGCGATTGTTAACATTTTTCACTTGTTTGGCTCCATAATCAATACTCTTGGTACCAGCGGCCAAGAAATCAAAAGATAAATTGCACTGGGAAATTCTACTCTCAGTAACCTTTCCAGGATACTGAAGAACAACAATACCAGTCGGAAGAATAAGGTGTGCCTAATCTAGGCCACTGTCTTCTCAATTATTTGCTATGTATCAGAAAGTTGGACTAGGGATGATAGAAGGAGAATTGAAGCCTTTGAGTTGTGGTGCTGGAGAAAAGTATTGAATATACAGAGGATGGCTAGAAGAACAGGTTAATCCTAGAGAGGATGAAACCAGGCCACTCCTTGGAGGCAAGGATTCTGATGCTTTGGGCACGTTGAAATTGGGGAACAGTTCTTGGAGAGTAACATCACTCTTGGAAGAGTAGATGGAGAGCACAAGAGAGACCCTTGATGAGATAGATTGACTCAGTGACTAGGATAATGGGGGTAGGTGCATCAGAGAGAATGATATTGGCTCAGAATACAGCAGGATTCAAAGCTGTTGTACACTGGGTCCCTATTAGTCACAAGAGACTCTCAATGGCACATAACAACAACAACATATCCAAAGTATGATGTGAAGTTTTAAAGGTGGATTGTCAGCAAAAGATGGAAACACCCTCAACCAGATGGATTGACACTGTTCAGATCTATTGTTCATAAGGTCATTATGCCTAATAACACAAATCATATTACTGTTCATATGATCGTGATTGGAGAGATAAGGCTTTTTTTTCCCTAAGAAATTATCAATTACCTTAATGGAGAACTACCTACCAAAGTAAGGGGAGTCCTAAGTCAATCTGATTGACGCTGCAGAAGAGGTCAGATCCAGAAACAGTCACATGGAATGAAGATGAAGTATGGAAATGCAACTTCCATTACCAATATATATTTCAGTCACAAAAGGACAAATACTGTAGAATGAGGCTGTTGTAGAATGAGGTTGATATCAAGGTGGGGGGAAGACTGAGAAAAACTGCATAAACTGTTTATTGCATTGAAGCCAATGAGGGAGAGAATAGTTTAAAAGTAATGTATTTTAGGGCATTATGATTATCATAAGAGTTTGGAATGAGGGTTGCAGAGTGGAGTATACTCGGGGTGGGGGTGCGGGTGTGCGGGGAGATTGTATACCAATGAAGGAGTTTTTCTTTTGTTTTTCAAAGAGAAGAGAGAACTGGGGGTGGGGTTGAGGGGGGCGGGGAGAAAAGTGCAACAATGAATGAATGGAAATCCAAAATCTCTGTAGATGTTCATTGACATTAATAAAAAAAAAAAAAAGAAGAAGAAGAAGAAAAAAAAAAGTATTGCCATCCGGGAGAAAAGCCAAGACCTTTACTTTCATTTTTAGCCTTCAGACCCATGAGACAATGAAACTGTTCTTTAAAACAACCTGCTTTGTGGTACTTTCTTGGTAAAGTCTTAGAGAACTAAGACGGTGTCTTTTGAAATTAGGCTTTTCAAGAATAAAAGTGATATTTTTCTGACTTTACAACTCATCAATGCCATAAAACAAACAAACAAACGAAATTGTGCAGTTTCCATACTTTATTTATAGGTTTCTGAGGCTTAAATCATTATAGGAAAAATTAAAGTTATAAGATTGGCATTCTTATATAGTCTTACTATATCTGAGTGAACCCTCTCTGATGTACAGCAGGGTTGTTAAAGAAGAAGCTGACTGAATGAAAAAGGAAACCCTTGATAGTAACAAAGATTTCTAACCACGACTTCTCTGCAGACAGAAGTCGTGTTCATGGATACAATTTGACAATATTTTTATTATTGTTTTGACTCAGTGTTTATGATCTTGAGGCCTGGCCATTTCCCTGACTATTGTTCTGATTCATATTGAAAACCTGGAATTCATCTGCTTTATAGGAATTGTTACATTTGGATGTAACAGTCTCTGCCTGTTATGATGTTTGACTTCACCGGTGTAGGTCATTCACAATGCGGCTTGTGGCGCTGTGCATGGCTACATGAAAGGAGCATGCAATTAATTTTTATTATGTAACAGTCAAGGCCAGTGAAATGGAAACCATTTTAATATATATTGGTCAGTTAATTAAAAGAAGATCTCATAAAAGCGAATGGACATTATCTCCTTTTGTGCTTATTTCCTAGAATAAATATTTTAAAGAAGTAAATATTACATTTTAGTATTTATGGATATGTTGAAGTTTATATATTCTTGCAAAGAATTTCTATTTATTTTTTTTTTTTATGGCCAAGTGAGAGGTGGTTATCCAAAGCCTCTGTAAATTTTCACTGGAATTAATGACAAATTTAAATTAAAAAAAAGAATTAAGTTAGAGTAAGGATGGCAATGGAACCACCTTACCTCTGTAACTTGATTTGTGCCACTATTAGAACCTCTACTCAGAATATTCTTGCTTTTCAATTTTTGACTCATGCACTTTTAACTTGTTAGTTAAATTTGTATCTTCTAGGCTGCAACACTTCCACGATACATCTTCAAGGATATGAACATGTACGACTAAGCACAATTGATAACAGTGCATCTAAATTCCAAAATCAATCTCCGTAATAGTCTATGTGTTTCCTACTGCCAAGGGGGCCCTTTAGAGTAGTGAGAGAAGACCTTCACCCTGAAACCCACAGCGTCCCTATTCAGCAGGAAGTAGCTAAGAGAATACGCCATCCCCTTTTCCTTAGGAACCAGGGTGAAGTCTCTCTCAGGGAGGAGTGATAGGGAATGGCAAAGGACGCACTGACAAAGGAGACTAATCAGAACTGGCTTTGACAAGCACTGTGGCAATTGGACAATTAAAACAGACATTGGTGGGGGAGAAGAACGAACTGGGGATGAGGGTGGAGAAAACAGTGCAACAATGAATGAATGAAAACCCAAAATCTCTGTAAATGTTCATTAAAACTAATAAAATTTAATTTAAAAAAATAAAGTTTACATCTCATGCAGGAGGTGGCAAAAGAAGAACGAAGACAAGCATACTAAAATAACTGATCAGTGTTAGAACTTTTCAGGGAGTAACATTTGACCAATAGCTAATGGTCTTGAATCAAGAAGGACAAATTGCAGTGTAGGCATCACCAAAAACAAGTTTCTCAGAAATGATGGGATATTAACAGACATGTACAATGCAACATTTAAAGAGAGATATATTTGGTTTTTTGTAATTATTCTCAGGAAACACCAGTGATCCAATGTAATGTGGCAATTAGTGAACAATGTAGTGTTATTTACAAGTAGAATTTTTTTTTCTGTAAAGAAGTAAAAAATACTTGAAGTACTACATCAACTGGGAACTACCAGACATGCAGCCTGAATTCAGATGAGGACATGGGATGCAAGATAAAGATGTTGATGTTAGCTGTATGTTGAAAGCAGAGATTATTAGATAACATTTACTTGTGTTTTATTAAGTATGCAAATACATTCAACCATAAAAATAACAAATGATTTTGCAAAGAATAGGAACGCCAGTTCTCTTAACTGTGTGCAGAACTTGTACTTAGACCAAGAGTCAGTTGTTTTCAGTGACAAGGAAATACTGCATGTTTAATTTCAGTAAAGGCGAGTGGCAAACTTCAGCCTTTGACCATACTTACTCAGTCTGTATGTTTAACAAATAGTCAGAGAAGCCTGACTTTGTGAAGATTGCGACATCAGCATTTGAATAAAAAACAATTAACAAACTGTGATTTTGAAGATGTCACAACCTTCCTTGCAGAAAGGAAATGGGACGCAAAGCACTTACTGATGAAGATCAAAATTAGAGACTTCCCTGTGGAAAACATCTCAAGATAAGAGGAAAAAATAAAAATCATCATCATGACCAGTAAGGATCATTATGATAAAAAGGGCAAAGATTGAAGTTTTCAAAATCTTATCACATTAAAGACACCCAAATAGTCCTTATGGTAGAAATAGTTAAAAAAATTGGATTCCATATACATTGGACAACAAATCAGCGGCAAGGGACTTTTAGAAAATGTAATAAGCTAAGATGTTACTGTGAACACTGAGATGGCTCTTATGCAAACTACATTCTTGTCAATCACTTCATGTGCATGAGGAAGTTGGTAATGAATAAGGCACACTGAAGAATAACTGCCTTTGAACTAGGGTGTGAAGAATAAGTCATTTCCCACGGACTGCCAGGAGAGTATCTTAGAAGAAGGATGCTCCTTTGAAGGGAGGATGACTAGACTTCCTCTTAAGTAGTTTAGACAAGTTATCAGGAGGAACAAGTCCCCACACAAGTATGCTATGCTTGGGCAAAGTCAAAGAGTGAAAAGGATGATCCTCAACGAGAAAGACCTACACAAGCACAGCATTAATGGTTCAGATGAAATAAGGGCTGTGCTCTAGAGACAGGCCTGGGTGGTGTTTAATTCAGCTGATCACTGTCTTAGTCATGGAGGTGTCACTGAGTCAGAACCTGTGAGGTGGGACCTAACAATACCAATAGTCACAGTAACCATCTCCTGATTTTCTTTGCTAAAATGTTTCTGTAGTTTTCTTTATTAAAATAATTGACACAGTGATTGGAGCTATGGGCTTAAGCATGGAGTTTATATGAACGTCACAGTCTAGGGCAAGGTTTCAACCTGTTGTTCTTAGAGTGAGGATCTACTTGGAGGCACCTAACAATGACAACATGTTTTGAAACTTATGTGCAGAGGAATGAATAATTTGATGATAAACCATGCTTGCAATGGATTCTAAGCCAACATGTAGTACGTACAACCAAATTGTCTCTCACGAACACATTCATTTATTCATTAATTAATGCAATCAGTCATCAATCTTCTTATTGAACAGCTTAGGGGTATTTATTTATTCTAGTCTTGTTGCTTTTTCAGGGTTTTCAGAGGCCTGCTATTTCAGAAGTGGATGGCCAATCCTTCTTCTTAGTCTGTCTCAATGTGAATGTTCAGATTTAGAGAAGTATTAGACAGACCAGCAAGTTAAAGGTATATCCCTTGCTGAAACTGAGAAGGACCTGAAGCACCTGCTGCAGAGTGTCAAGGACTGCAGCCTACAATATGGATTGAGGCTCAATGTCAAGAAGACAAAGATTCTCACCACTGGACCAATTGGCAGCATCAGGATGGATGGTGAAGAGATTGAGATTGTACACAGCTTTAGTTTGCTTGGCTCCATAGTTAACAGTCTTGGCACCAGCAGCCAGGAAATTAAAAGACGCATTGACATAGGAAAGTCTGCTGTTAGGGACCTCTCCAAAGTACTGAAGAGCAATGGTGTCTCTCTGGAGACTAAGGTGCATCTGGTACAGGCCATGGTCTTCGCAATCACCTGTTATGCATCAGAGAGTTGGACAATGACCAAGGAGGATAGAAGGAGAATTGATGCCTTTGAGCTGTGGTGCTGGAGAAGAGTATTGAGAATACCATGGACTGCTAGGAAAACAAACAGATTTGTCCTGGAGAGGGTTAAACCAGGTGGCTCCTTGGAGGCAAGGATTCTGAGGCTCGGTCTAACTTACTTTGGACATGTTGTGAGGAGAGACCATTCCTTAGAAAGGAACATCATGCTTGGGAGGGTGGAGGGACGGTGCAGGAGAGGAAGGCCCCCTGTGAGGTGGATTGATGCAGTGACTGGGATAATTGGGATGGGAGTGTCAGAGACAGTGCGATTGGCACAGGACAGAGCGGAGTTTAGGGCTGTTGTACATAGGGTCGCTATGAATCGCAGGCAACTCGACGGCACATAACAGCAACAACAACAACAACAAGTCTTGTTGCAGTGATAAGACATTTGGAAATGGTTTTGCTAGCCCTTGCCTTAAGCACCTTGTGAGGGTGTGAACTCTAGTTGTCTCAGCTTCAGACATAGGATTCATAGTTGATCATCTACAGCTGTGGGGCCAATAAAAGAAGAGTGAGCCAGACAGTATGGAGACTGCAGAGAGGCAGAGCCTGATGGAACAACAAGAGCTGATTTGAAACTGCTATGAGACAGGGACTGCTGAAGACTGAGGAAACCAGAGGTTTATTTGTGTGCTGGACTGAACCTGGGCTTTCACTGTGTGATACCCTTTTCCTTCCTCTGCCATTCCCTAGCCTATTTCCTTAATAAACCTCACAACTTTTGCAACAAATGTCAGACCCTGTGATTAGAAGAAGTAGGTGGAGCAGAGTAGGGGACTATGTCTTAACATGGGATCGATTCTATATACTGAGTGTTATTGACGGGGACATTCTCCTTTGTAGAGTTAGTGGAAGTTAGACTTGGCCTTCCTCACATGGTACCTACTCTTATATGAGCACTGCTAATATGCACAGCCCATGATCTCAAAGAATTAGATGTAATATTGAATCCTCTCTATTCTTTATTACTAAAAGAAATATCATTGCCATGAAAACTGTATTTTGACTGGGTTAAATCACTGTGGGTCAAAAAGAAGTCATTTGAAAAATACTGTGGTTATAGAGTAATTTTAGCTTTTCATATCTGTTGAGTAGCAGACTACGGAAGAGAATTAGCTCTATGGATCTTGTATAGTGTGAGAACATATTTGCAAAGGAAATAAACTGAGATATTTGAAGAAGCAGATATAATTTCAGTTACCACATTAATCAGTATGGGGTATATTTTGGTCATAGGCTTCCGGTATGAAAATAATCCGTGTTCTCTTATTTCTTCAGAGATAAAATAAATTACATTCAGTAATCATCTCGAAACAAAAACTATGTACAAGACACTGCTAAGTTTTACATGCCTTAAGAAATTGAAGCAGCTATCGAACCTTGACAAAACTTGCAATATAGAGACAGGATTTTTAAAAGGGCTAGAACAAGAAATGTAGAAAAAAAATGAAGTATGTAAGATAGATTTAAGTAAAATTATATAACTTCTCAAAGCGTTTCTCGCTGAGCATATCTGGGAAAGTAAGACATGGGTCTTCTGAATAATTAACAATTTGATGCTGGAGATAGAAAGCAGTAATAATGTGAACTCTATTAAAAATATTTACTCTTCAAAACTAATAAAATTTAAAAACCAAAATATTTACTCTTCATCCCTGTTGGTCTGGTCCCTAGGGACTCCTTCAGTCTCAGATCTGTGTGTTTGTTGTTGTTATGTACCATCGAGTCACCTGCCACTCATAGTGACCATATGTACAACAGCTCTGACCCTTGCCCTATCCTCAGCCAGTCTCACTGACTCTGACACTCCTGATTCCATGGTGTTAATCGATCTCATCCAGATCCTTTCTCTTCTCGAATGTCCCTCCAGCCTTCCAAGCATGATGTTCTTCTTTAAGTACTGGGCCCTTCTAGCCATGTACCCAAATTATGTGAGATGGAGCTTCAAAATCCTAGCCTCCAAGGAGGAACTATGCTTCACCCTCTCCAAGACAAACCTATTTATTTACCTGGCTATCCATGGTATGTTCAATAATCTCCTTGAGCACCACAGTTTAAAGGCATCAATTTTGCTTCTGTTATCCTTAGTTACTATCCAGCTCTGTGATGCACAGCATGTAATTTGCAAAGGCCTTGGCCTAGATCAGGCACACCTTACTCTCTAGACTGATGTCATTGCTCTTCAGCACTCTGGAGAGGTCTCTGACAACAGACTTCCTAGTGCAATTAATGTTTTGATTTCCTGACTGCTGGTGCCAAGAGTGTTGATTGTGGAGCTAAGCAAGCAGTAATTGTTAACAATCTCAATCTCTTCTCTATCTATCATGGTGCTGCCAATTGGCCCAGTGGTAAAAATCTTTGTCTTATTGATGATGAGCTTCAATCTGTATTGAAGACTACATTCTTTAATCTTCTACATCAAATACTTCAGGTCCTCCCCAGTTGAGGCAAGCAAGGTTATATCATCTGCATAACACAGGTTGTTGATGAGTCTTCCTCTAATCCTGATGCCACACTCCTCCTCATAAAGTCCAGCCTCTTGAATGATTTGTCCCGCATATAGATTGAAAAGGAGATATGGACGTAGGACACTTCCCTGACACACTTCTTTTCTAATTTTGAACCATGTACTTTCCTTGCTTTGTTCTGATGACTGCTTCCTGGTCTGAGCACAATCAAGCGTTGCGGGATTCTCTTCTCAAGTTAGCCACAGTTTGTTGACTCTACACTGTCAAATGCCTTTGCATAATCAGTAAAGCAGGAATAGATATTCCTCTAGTACTCTTTTCTTTCAGCCTAGATCCATCTGACGCTGGTGATAAAGTCTTTACTGCCAAGGTCTCTTTAAATCCAACTTGTATTTCTTTTAGTTATTTGTTAATGTACTGTTCTAATCATTTCTGGATAATCTTTAGCAGGATTTTGCTTGTGTGTGTTATTAGTGATATTGTTCGATAATTTCTATACTCTGTCAGATCACCTTTTTTAGGGGACATAAGCAAATACTGATCTCTTCCAGTTACTTGGCCAGGTAGTTGTTCTCCAGATTTCTTAGCACAACCTGATGAGCCCATCCAGGGCAGCATCTCTTTGTTTAAAGATATCGATAGGTATGCTGTCAATTCCTTGGACCCTGTCCTTTGCCAATTCCTTCAGAACAGCTTGAACCTCCTCCTTCATCCCCATTGCCTCTTGATCATATGTTGTTTCAACAAAGTCTTCTATGTCAGCCAATTCTCTTTGGTACAGTGACTCTACAGTCCTTTCATCTTCTTTTAATGCTGTCTGGATCATTTAGTATTCTGTCTAAGGCTTCCTTAAGTATTGAAACTCGAGGCTTATTCAATTCTATCAATTGCACTTATTAGAAATAAAGAAATAAAAGAATGTGCACCATTTATAAGTGGAAAATTTATAAGTTATCATGTTATTTCACCAGCTCTTTTTCTCTCTCTGTCAGGATACTCTTACCACTAGACAAGTACCCCTCCATTAACCTTGGACCAACTATAAAGAGTATATGATGAATCATAGTCAAAAACATCACAGAGATTTAATGTGAGGGATGAGTAACTCTTTATTATTTTAAAACACTAATGTTTATGTATTATTTGATAATAGCACAAAACTGATTGATAAAAGGAGAGAACATTCTGGGGAATACCAAATACATGTAAGGCAAATGCTCACACCATCAAGGAGAGATGCTAAACAATTACAGGAAGAACATTTTAATCTGAAAACCAACTGAGTAGAAAAAGACATTCATGATGAAGCAGGTTGAACCTATATTAATGAGAATATTATGATATTGGATACCAGATTATGTGGTCTTATAGGGACCATATGTGACAGAGTAAACTTCCCCATAGGGTTTTTGAGACAGGTGTCTTTACGGAGGAGCCCTAGCTGCACAAAGGGACCACTTAGTGTTGGCATCTCATCTAATGATTGGCGGTTAGAACCAGTCATTGCTCCATGGGCAAGAGATGAGGAAGGCTCCTCTTATAAAGGAAACCCAAGGGGATGTTTCTAGTCTGTCTCGTAGCTTGCCATGAATTGGAATCAACTTGATGACAATGTGAATATATGTATATCTTTATGGTAGTAGATCACCAGCTATTTCTTTCTTCCATGAAGTTGTTGTGTGAATTAGCACCAAATATCAATCTTAATAAGTAACAAGCAAGATACTGTGAGTCAGAAAGTGACTTACTAGAGCTATGTTTAAAGCAAACTTCCTTTGACTGGTGAGTATAGGATAGGTTGGCATGTAGAGGGATGGGAAGTGGTGGTAGAAAATCATCCATCTGTGTATATTTATTAAACAATCCCCTTTGATCAGACACTACTTTATGTGGGGACAGTACAATAGAAAAGAGATCCTTGCTTTAACAAAAGCTACATTTTTATAGAGAACCCAAAAAGACAGGAGAAAACCAGCTAGTAAATGCTTTCAGAGCATGTAAAATATCAAGAAAGAAAAAATTCTTCAGTAGTAGAGAATGGAGGCTACTCACTTAAGGTTGCAGATATAGCTATTTTAATGACCCTTTGAATTTCTGAACATCTTTTTACTCTACTCTCTTCAGTTTTTCTATTTCCAGAAAGCCTGATTGTGCTGTAGTGGAAAAATAAGGGATCTTTACTTGACCGTTCTCTTTCCACACGTTCTCAGTGGTATCTTCGGGGAATGAAATGCCTTAGGAAAGTGTCTCTTACTACTGTGTTTAGCATGAAGAGTGGGATGAGTATTAGTTCTCATTCTTCTTTTTCATGCTGCCACATCACGTCAATGTGGCAATAATACTCATAGCAGTCCACAGGGAACCGGACTGCACATCCAAATGTTGTGCCTCTTTGGAAGTTCAAATCCGTTAGCAGCTCTGAAAGCAAAAATATATAGACCATCTGCTCCCATATGATTTACTGCCTCAGATACACAATTGGTGGGTCAGTAATGAGTCAACTGGCTTCTGGACATGAGTTAATTTAGTTAGTGAATGCCTATATTTTACTTTGTAAGAGCTGTCATAGAATACTACTGAGTGATGGTTATAAAGAACAGAAATTTGTTTTCTGGAGCCGAGAAGTACAAATCAAAGTAGTGGTCACGTCAATCCCGCCTGACAGATTTGAAAAAAGAAAACAAAAAAAAAAAACAAACCCCTAGTGCACGGTTCTTTCTAAGTTTTTATAAGAGTTGCTGGGATATTTGGCATTCTTTTGTCAGTTACACATGTGACTGCTTGTGGTATCTGTCCTCCACAGAATTATGAGTAGTTATGTTTCCCTGATCTTTCCTGCTGGACTCTGTGAGGGATTTGTGATTAAGACCTAACTTCCAGTATTCCTTATTTCAACTGATAATCGCTATTTAAAAATTTCCCCCAATAAGGTTATATTCACTTTACCGAAAGTCCTTAAGGAGTTCTGCCAATAACCAAAATGCCGTGTCTCTCTGATGGTTTAATCCACCAACAGTTTCTTGGGTGAAGCATGAGAAATCCCATTCAGTGCAATTTACAGCCTCAGAAATCCAGTGAAGGGCCAGTTATGAGTCAGTTCCAGCATGATGCCAACCAGCCCACAGCACCCTGGTTCCTTTTATACATCTTGTCACTCTTACCAAATCCCTCAGTATAGAGTTAAGTTCAATTCCATCTATAATACAAAACATTCTCTGACTTTTTTTTCTATAATTATATTTTATTAATTTTCATAAACATTTACAGAGATTTTGGGTTTCCATTCATTCATTGTTGCACTATTCTATATACCCTCCTCCCAGTTTGTTCTTGTCCAAATGCCACAGTGCTTGTCAAAGCCAGTTCTGATTAATCTTCTTTGTCAGTGTGTCCTTTGCCATTCCCTATCACTCCTCCCTGAGAGAGACTTCACCCTGAGTCATAAGGAAAAGGGCGTATTCTCTTAGCTACTTCCTGCTGAAAAGGGACACTGTGGGTTTCAGGGTGAAGATCTTCTCTCACTACTCTAAAGGGCCCCTTTGGCAGTAGGAAACACATAGACTATTATGGAGATTGATTTTGGAATTTAGATGCACTCTTATTGAAAAAAAAAAGACCTTGAAAAACAAAACAAAACATTCTCTGACTATCCCAGTTGATTTTGAATTTCTGTGATTTGTGTTGTAGTTCATAACTCTGTCTGCTACCTCCTTATTCTTTAGTAGACTACAAACTACTTGAAGACAGATATTTTCTTATGTTTTGACTTCCAATATTTTTCAGAGTCTACTTACATCAGAAATGTAAATGCTCTTTCTTCATGATATTTTCAGTACAATATAAGAGGGATTTTTAAATTTAATCCAAATTATTTGTTGTTAAACAAATTAAAAATCTTCTTACAAGTGAAATTTAGATAAAATATAACATATATACTTTAAAATGTTTAAGGATTCTAGTGGTATAGTGCAAAACACATTAAGCTACTAATGAAAGGTCAGTAGTTCAAGTCTCCTATCTTCTCTACAGGAAAAACAGGGGCAATCTCTCCTCATAAAGAATGGTTTACAGCCAAAGAAACTCAATAGATGGTTGATGTCTATGGGAACCAAATTGATAGACTTTCAAATGTTTATGTCCATTTTGAACCACACCTATAGAAAGTACCAGAAAGATCAACAAACAAACATTATTTCCATGGACCCCAGTGTATGAAGGTCCCAGGTGTTTCAGAATAGAATTGAGTTTTGGGGAATATTTAACATGATGAATTTTGGAAGTAGATTTCCAGCCTTTTCCTCCAGGATGCCTCTGGATGAGTTTGAACAGCCAACATTTCAGTTAGCAGCTAAGCTCTTAACTCTCTGAGCCACTCAGGGACTCTGTCAGAAAGGTATTGTTATTAATAGAGGCCACTGAGTCATCCATAGTGACCTGAAATGACAGAGTAGAACTGATCCACTTTGCAGGATGTTATATTTAGAGGGAGCTTGGTGGCCTAGTCAACCGGAAGTTATGCTGATAGCTCAAAGGAGGCACCTCACTGGCTGTTCAGATCCAAAGGCTCTGAGGGCACAGACAGATGATCTCTTCCCAAGTGATTTAAAGCCTTGCAAAATGCACAGGAGAGGCCACTGGGGGTTTGCTACTCAAAGGCAATGAATGAAAAATCTTCAGAAAAATAGGTGACCAAATCTTTCACCCAGGGAGGTTCTGGATAGGTCTGAATTACCAACTTTTTTTTTCTTCTTTTTTAGGATACGTGCTTACTGATCCCACATCAAACCGTCACTTCTAGTTCACATGTATTCCATTTGGAACATAACTTATGCCCCAATATTATTAAGTCATCAGCAATGAGTATTCTCTGCATTTCAGGTCAGTCCCAAAAGATGTTTGTCATCATTTCACAAATTAACAACTTTTTCTTTAGCAACTCAACACTTATCCTTTATGCCGCAAGGGGTCTTTATCAGGAAAATAAACCAAAATTCTAAACCCACTACTAAAAAATAAAGTCAGTTACAACCTCTGTTGCTGCCCCATTAGATTTCCCAGACATCCAATCTTGTCATCACAACAACTGGTGGATTTGAGCTGCTAACCCTTCAGTGTGTAGCTCAATACTTTAGGCACTATGACAAAGTAGTTGTCAGTTGACAAAATCGTTGGTCTTCCCAATGTGGTGTCTGGGAGGGATGGCTGTGTTTAAAAGGACAGAATAGTGTTGTTGATTGGAGAACGAGACAGCATCATCCACATCACTTGGGGCAAAAAAGTGTGAGCATGACTGTTGACTCTTCACTTTTTCTTATTTAGAATTAGAAAAGAATTTGGAATCACAACTCACTTGAGCTCCATTTTGAATGACTCTTCTAGTTGAGAAGTTATACAGTGGAAGTCTCCAGTTAACAAGATCCAATGTGTCCTTCTCCACACTAATTAAGGAATTATAGTCACTAAGCTAGCATTGATAAATTTATTTAAAATATTAATTCATTAAAGTATATTTCGGAACAATTTTAAGTTTATAGAAACATTGTGGTGAAAGTTCAAATTTCTAGAATACTCTCCTCTCCCCTAACACAAGAGAAACTAACAAAATTCAGACCATTGAGTCAGTTATAACTCACAGAGTTCCTCCGTCAAGTTTCCAAGGCTGTCTTCACTGAAATTTTAGTCAAGGAAACAAAAATCTTCACCATTGAATTGATAGGCAACATAATTACAGAAAAAAGAATGAAAATGTCAATGACTTTAATGGAATCAGAAATCAATAAACGTACTTGGTACTAACAGTATCAGAAAATGTACTGCCCAGGGAAAGTCTGCAGTCAGGTACCTCTTTAATTTATTAAGGAGCAATGATGTCACTTTGAGGACTAAGGTGTATTTGACTCAGGGCATGATTTTTTTTCTCCAGTCACTTGCTATGCATCAAAGAGCTGGACAATGACTAAGAAAGACAAAAGAAGTTGACACATTTGAACTGTAGTGTTGAAGAGTGCTGAGCATTTCATGGAGTGACAATAAAAATAAACAGATACATCTTGGAGAAGATGAAACTAGAGTGCTCCTTGGAGGCAAAGATGGTAATGCTTCATCTCTCTCACTTTGGGCATGTTGCTAGCAAACGTTTTCTTTGGAGAGAGGAACATTATGCTTGGAAAGCTGGAGGGATGGTGAAATAGAGAAAGACCCTCTTCCAGATGGATTGACACAGTGACTGTAGCAATGGTCTCAAGTGTGTGAGAGGTTGTAAGGATGGCACAGGATAGGACAAGGTCCGGATCTGTTTTGTTTTTCATGGGGTTGCTATGAGTTATACTCAACTCAACGGCACCTACCAAGAATGACAGAAGGACTGTCCATCTTTCTCCCATGGAACCACTGGTGGATTTAAACCACTGAAGATGAAGGGACTTCTGATGAGCAGAACTACCACACACAATGAGCTCAGTCTACTTGTTATTGTTGTTATATGACATCAAGTCAGACCTGAGTCATAGCTCACCCTCCAGTAATTCTCAGAGGCTACAGACAACAAGAGAGGAGATTGTCCATCTTTCTTCCATGGAATAGCTGGGGGATTCAAACCCTGTATTTTTGGGTTAGTACCATATCTTCTTTACCACTAGGCCACCATTGTTGTTGTTTGCTGTCGTGTGTCATAAAGTAGGAACTGACTCATAGTTGACCCTTCACTGGGTTTTCAATATCTGTAAGTCACATGGGAAGAGATCACTCATATCTCTCCCATGGAAAAGCAGGATTTGAACCCTGTGCCCTTGCTTTGACAGCTCTATTCCTTAGATCCAAGATACCAGGGTGCTTCTTAATATTATCTTTTACTTATATGTTCTAATTGTTGCAATCAATGAATCATTATTGACACATTTTTGTGAACTGAAATATTTTTATTATTGTAAATAGTTCATGTTATGGACCATCATATTGTAGGAGCCCTAGTAGTGCAATGGGTTAAGCATTGAGCTATCAATCAGAAGGTTCACAATGAGATCTCCTCCAAAGAAAGATGACGTGGACTGCATCTATGACAATTTGCTGTTGTTGTTGATTGCCTTTGAGTCTAGCATGACTCAGAGTGACAGTGTAAACGGAAGGCCAGAACCCCCTTTACAACTATCAACATTTATTAAAGTTTGTAGGGTGTCCAGAGGCATGTTATTTAGGAAGTGGATGCCAGTCTTGCTTCCAAACCTATCATAATAGTTTATGGTTTTTATATGCCGTAGAGTCACCTGTGACCTATAGCAACCCTATGTATAGCAGCTCTGAACCCTTCCATGTCCTGTGCCAGTCTTACTCTGACACACCAATCCCCACCGCCCCAGTCACTCTATCAATCCATCTCAGAGCCTAAACAACCCTAGAGGGAAGTTATTTTTTGTTTTGTAGGGTACAGATGAATCAAAATTGACTCAGTGGCAGTCAGGTTAGCTTTTGTGTTGAACAGTTCAACTTCATTTATAAGAGATTTAATTATTTTCCTTTAAAATAGCTAGAATAAATATCAGTTATTTGCAACCCCCTCAAAAAAATGAGAAATCTTAAGAGTTCTAATTATGCTGTTCACCTCACCCAAAGTGCTGAATTGCTTTCTTGTTATTTATATTTAAAACCCCAGATGCTTGGCCTCAATATTGAGTCTTTCATTCTCTTCTCTAAAGCTCTAATGTGACCTTGTTCCCCTTCACTCTGCCTCCGACATTTCCTTTAATTATTACCACGTGTGAGTGTATTACTGCCCCGTAGAGATGATGTTAAGAGTGTGGGTCTTGGCCTCACCTTAACTAAGTTCACATCTTTATTTTTTAGCTCATTGAGTGACCTTGGTAAGCTATTTTAGATTATTTGTATTATGTTCATGATCTATAATATAAGGGTGATAAAAAAGTAATCAATATAAGAGTGAGAATGATGGCAACTACCCATGGTTACCACTATAGGAATCATGTTGTTGTTGTTAGGTGCCATCGAGTCGTTTCCGACTCAAAGAGACCCTATGCACAACAGCTCTAAACCCTGCTCTATCCTGTGCCAACCGCACCACCTCTGATAAACCCATCCCGATTACCCCAGTCACCGAATCAATCCATCTCATAGAGGGTCTTCCCCTCCTGCGCTGTCCCTCCACCCTCCCAAGCATGATGTCC
>NW_006399862.1:3067338-3095084 GCF_000299155.1 Elephantulus edwardii
TTTTTTACTATAAAGGCAACCCCGTTTTTCCTTGTCTTTTCATCTCCAGAGTCAATATAGGAATCATAGGAGTCAATATTCAGCAAGAACATAGAGTAAGTAGTTCTTGATATATCTTGATGATTTGATAAATATTACTTTTTTTTGCATTACATTTTATATCTTCTAAATTTAAATTTCTCCATTACTTTCCTCATAGAGTTACTTTCTCTATTTCTACTGAATTTGATTACTGCATAGTCGAACATAAGCACTCCTTACTTGATCTTCCCTCTTCCTCTCAGTTGGGTACTCCTTAGAGTTGAAGATGACGAAACTTCATCTCACATACACTGAGCATATTGTCAGGTGGGACCAGACCTTAAAGAAAAACATCTTGCCGAGAATGGTGGTGAGTCAGAGAAAGCGAGGACTCTCAACAAGATAGGCTCACATAGAGACTGCATAATGGGCTCAAGTGTATCAGAGATAGTGAGGCTCGCTTAAAACAGGGAAAGTCTCATAGGGTTACTCTGAGTCAGAGTTGAATCAATGACACCTAATAACAACTGTAATATGCAAATCACTACATTTAATCAGAAAGTTGTGTATGTCCTAACCGCATGTACTTATATTTTCCCTGGGAAAATATTCAGTTCATAGCTATAGTTACATATTTGATGTGGTCTTGTGGTAAGATAAGGAGATGTGATGGAATTGGTAAACATAGACAGAGCCAATGAAGAGTTCTCAGGCCAGATGAAATATTCATTGCCAAATAAGTTTGGAAAGCTCTTTGCAAGGGCAGATCCATCAGCTTTTTAATTTTTGGACTTCGAAGCTTGTAGGAGAGTGTTTCTAAAAGCTCTGTGAAAGCAGCAGCATATGGGTTTTTATTTCTATCTTGGAAAAAAAAACCCAAAACACACACACACACACACACACACACACACACACACACACACACACACACATCACTGTATCTATGCTTCTCAGAAACACATGCCCACACACCCAACAAATGGAACTGGGATTTATTCTGTTAATACTGACAGAGGAACATTATTGTGTAAATAAACCACAGCATCCTGGTCTCAGGCAGCCTAAACTAATCACAGCCCTGCCAGATCTAGAAAATAAAGAAATAAAAGCAAAAGAAATAGCCAGCTAATATTCAGTGAGATTTAATCAAGCACTGGAATTAACATTTAAAAAAAACCAAAACACTGTCCTCAGGGGTATGTACACGAAAAAAAAATACAACAAAGTGAAATAAACCACCACCACCAAAACAGCCTTTCAGCAAATTTGTGAAAGGGTTGGGGGTGGGGGGGGGAAGAAGAAAAAGACCAGAGTGAATCTTAGAACTGCTTAGGGAGTCATTCCATTCATTAACTTGCTTCCAGAAAAGTTCCCAAACCATTGAGGCTCTTTAGAAAATAAACTAACATTTAAAACAAACAAACAAAAAACAACCAAAACCATATCTAGGACACACACTCCAGACATACTGCACTTAACTTGTAAACTCCAGTTTTCTATATAATTTGCCTTATTGTCAGCTCGGCTTGAAAATTTAAAAAGGAGCTTAACATTGCCACTGGGGGAATCGTGCTACTCCTCCAAAGCCCAGCCCTAATTATATCTTGCTTCTCTTTGGGGATGTCTGACTTGAATAAAAAGCACAATCATTTCCTCATTGGAATCACAGCGCTCATCTCCTTTCTTTCACTCAACCCTCACATCCACTCCAACATTTACCTCAACCGTCAAAACATATCAAAAAAGACCACATCTCACCATCCACTGTCATGCCCTTAGTCAAAGTTGTTGTCTCTTGCTCCTGCAATGACAATTTCACAAGTGGTATTCCTTCTCCCATGCACTAACACAGGAGGGTCCAGATCATCCACTTGGGTGTCTAATCTTACGCCCTTGAACGTCATCTTTACTCTCAGAATTCCCATCCATACTTGCTGGCACATCCTTAATGACGTCTAGTAAAAGTCTTGGAAGTGACTAGTCCTTAGATTGGAATGTATTTTCCCAAATCTCACAGTATTTTCGCTCTTACCTTAATTAGCTTTCTCCTCAAGTGCAAAAATTACTTTCCTTCTAGTCAATAAAGTACCAATGCTCACCATGTCCTTTCTTCTTATACCTGTTGACGTACTTTTCATGAGTTTGAACTCTTGTTTTTCCTCTCCTCCCCTCCCCTTTTTGGCTTTGCTTTGCTTTGCTTTGCTTTGCTTTGCTTTGCTTTGCTTTGCTTTCCTTTCCTTTCCTTTCCTTTCCTTTCCTTTCCTTTCCATTCTTTTCTTCTTTCTTTCCTCCTTTCCTTGCATTTCCCTTACATTTATCCTTTCTGTGTCTTTTTTTTCAAATCCTCTGCTGTTAAATTGATTGTGACTCATAGAAATCCTGCAGGGTAGAGAAGTGCTCTGTAGTATCTAAAGTAGTAATTCTTTTACTAACACTGATTGCTGCATCTTTGTCTCTTGGAGTGGTTGCTAGACTCAATTGAACAACCTTTCTTTTATTGGGTAAGTGCTTAAAGACAAGGTGGAATGGGGAAAGGACCAACCCATCGCAGGTAGAGCAACCAATGTCATGAGACAATTTGTGGAAGGATTGTTGAATGGGAAAATAATTTTCTGCATCACATAGAATTTAAAACAATAACACCTTAAAAAAACACCCCAAATAATTACACTTCAAATGAGGATGTGACGTTTTTGATCCTCTGAGCACTGAATAATTACTTTACAGCTTTAAGAAGGGTTCAGGAAGTATATAGCCTGTTTGTTATTATAGCATTTTATATAAATATGGCTTAAAATTATCCATTAAAAGGATCTTTCTTTTCTTTTGTTACTTACAAACAAAAGATACTCACTCATCGAAAGGATCATATAAGACTTTTACTTTCTTTTTGGACTGTCATTGTAAGAGAAGAAGAGTCAGAGAACTGAGTTGAATACATTGGGCAAGAAATTTTCTTTCCAGATCATTGTGTTTATAATATAATTGTGTGTTTTGGAGATGAAACCAGCTCCAATTACCTGGCTTAGAATTCTAGTTTTGCCTTTGACTTTTGTTATGTTGTCTGATTTCCCTCAAACTCAAAACTTGTCACTGTGAAATAGAAACCAAACTCATAGCTTCAGTTTGTCCACCTATAAACCTGTTGTTATGGACTGTTGATTAGAAACTGACCCATAGCTGACCCTCCAGCAGATTTTCAGAGGCAGTTATTCTCAGGAGAAGAGATTGCCATTATTCTTCTGGGGAGCATTTGGTGGGTTCTAATTTCACTTCTTTATATTGACAGTAAAATTCCTTCTTCTTGTTGTGTGCCATCAGGTCACCTGTGACCCATAGTGAACATATGTACAGCAGCTCTGAACCCCTGCCCTGTCCTGGGCCAGTCTCACTAATTCCGACACATTAACCCACATTGCCCTAGTCACTGAATCAATCCATCATCTGGGGTCATCCTTGCTTGCACCGTCCCTCCACCCTTCTGAGCTGATGTCCTTCTCCAAGGACCTGTCCCTCCTGGCCAGTTGTTGAAAGTATGTGAGACGGAGCTTCAAAATCCTAGTCTCCAAGGAGAATCTTAGTTTCACCCTCTTCAAGACAGATCTATTTGTATTCTTAGCAGACCATAGTATGTTGAAGACTCTTCTCCAGCACCACAGCTCAGAGGCATTGATTCTTCTCTGTCATCCTTAGTTATTGTTCAGTTCTCTGATGCATAGCAAGTAATTGAGAAGACCATGGCCTGGATTAGGCTCACCTTAGTCTCTAGACTGACATCATTATTTTTCAGCAAGTTGGAGAGGTTCCTGATAGCAGACTTACCCAGTGCAATTCATCTTTTTTATTTTTATTTCCTGACTGCTGGTGCCAAGAGTGTTTGTTGATTGTGGAGCTGATCAAACTGTCATTGTTAACAACCTCAATCTCTTCTCCAACCATCATGGTGCGGCCAATTGGTCAAGTGATGAGAATCTTGGTCTTCTTCATGTTGGGCTTCAATCCGTATTGAAGACCCCAGTCCTTGACTTTCTGCAGCAAGCACTTCAGGTCTTCTTCAGTTTCAGCAAGCAGGGTTGTGTTATCTGCATAACGTAGGTTGTTGATGAGTCTTCCTCCAATACCACATGGTTATTCTGAGGATTAAAGGAGGATATGTATATATACCTTTATTTTAATCAAGTGGAAATTGTGTGTATCTTATTCCTGATTCCACACTCCACACACCACACACATACCCCCCAACTCTAAACTTTGTCTTCAATAAATTCTTCTTTTAAAGTCTGCCATTTTGAAAGTGATTTAATATTGAACACAGAAATAAATGCAAAGGAAACTCCTCTGCCCCTTTCTCTTCCCCACTTTTACTTTCTTATCATTGCATCAGCCTGTGCTTTCCCAGGGTTCTTCAGAGGCCTGGGTTAACAGAGTGGGCGTTAGCCCTTGAAACTAGAAATATTTAAACCCGAAGTTAACTTGGAGAGGCACATGATAGATTTCTTGGCAGGGAGAGTCTGTAATCTGCATCTCTTTGGGAGACATTATTGGCCATTTCCTCTGCTTTTTCTGGTACCTTTTTATAAAGTGAAACCTCTGATGGGCAGTTGGGATGCGATTTGAAATCTGGCATTGTGCTACTTTTCACAGGTCGCTGGTGCCATGGTCCGTCCCTCTGGGCCCCAAGTAAGGGATGGAGAGTCACAGATGTCACCTTTAGTGCAAAGAATTAGCCCTGGTTCTGTTGCTAACAGGAGTCCTATTGTAATAACTTCAGACCTCCGCTGGAGACTGTGTACAATTATGGAATATTTTAGCTAAGCAGCTACGCCTCTTCACTGTAGAGAGCATTCAATTCTTTGAAAGCTCTGAAGCAGAAACGACTTTCTCCGTAAAGCTAGACTTGGGAAATCAAGGCAATACGGCAGCATTTTTTTGCCCAGAAAACTTTTACCAGCTTATTCGTCTGCACAGGGAGAAATAGTCAAAAGTCATGATAATACTGTTACTCACAGAGGAGAAAATGAACAATGATGACAGGGGAGGGTCTGTCCTGTCCAGACTGTACCTCCTGGAGCATAGTCACAAAGTGTCTACTTAACAAAGAACAACACCCTGGAGTCCAAAGCATGGGTATGGGAAAGAGAGCCACTTCTGCAAATATAATAAAAGCACTGTAAGAATACTATTTCTATAAATGCTATACTTGGGTGTAATCCAGCTTCTAGAGTGAGAGATTAGAACTAGGACTATTTAAACTTCTCTATAACCAACATGTGAGATGCTTTAGTATATAACCTTACTTTTTTATTATAAAAAATGATTTGAGTGATTCTTTTCTAGGATTTTATAATGGTTTAAAATCAGAAAATCTGTGCATTAAGGTCACATCCTTTCTCCACGCCTATACAATCTGTATGGTGGACAAATCATTTAAGAAGCTGGGTGGTATGAATATGAATAGGACATCAGGACTGGAAGAAGACTCATTAACGGCCTGAGTTATACAGATGATGCAGTGCTGTTTGCAGAAAATAATGAAGACTTGAAACAATTATTGTGGAAGATCAAAGACTACAGCCTTCAGTATGGGTTATATTTCAACATCGAGTAAACAAAAAATCCACACCACTGGGGCAATCAATAGGCAGCATCGTAACAGATGGAGAAAAGATTGACTTTATCAATGATTTAATTTCACTTGGTTACACCAGCAACACCCATGGTAGCAGGAAATAGGACATCAAAAGATACAGTGTGTTGGGGAACTCTGTTGTCAACGACCTCTCCAAAATTCTAAAGAGTAAGAATATCAGTTTAAAGATTAAGGTGCACCATGGTGTTTTCAACTCCTTGTTGTGCATATGAATGTTGGACAGTGAATAAAGTTGACAAAGGACGAATCGATGCATTTGAACTGTGGTGTTGACGGAGAGTGTTGAACTGTCATGGACTGTGAAAAGAACAACCTAATCTGTAGTGAAGAAAGGGCAGGCACCCTGAGTGTTCCTTAAAGGCAAGGAAGGTGAAACTTCATCTCAACTCTGGGCATATGTCAGTCGTTGAAGAGAGGCGTCAACTGGAAAAGGTAGAGGGCCAATACAACACAGGAAGACCCTCAATGAGATGAACTAACACAGTGACTCCAAGGGATTTAAAGGAGACCGAAATCATGAGGAAGGGACAAGACAGGGCAAGGCTCAGATGTGTTGATTTGATGGTACCCAACAACAACCATCTGTGCTTTCTGGGAGTTTAGGTGACCTTTCATTGACTATGCAAAGACATTTGATCACATTTGATCGCAACAAATTGTTGCTAACCTTGAAAAGAATGGGAATCCCAGAACACTTCGTTGTGCTAATGCAAAACCTATACTCAGACCAGGATGAAGTCCTCAGAACAGAGCAAGGAAGCATTGTGTGTTTCAAAATGAGGGAAAGAGTACGTTAGGGATGTGTCCTGTCTCCATACCTTTCCAACCTATATTCAGAACAGATCGTTCAGGAGGCTAGGCTTAATGAGAAGGAATGCGGCATCAGAATTGGAGGAAGACTTATTAAAACCCTACATTATGCAGATGATGCAATCTTGCTTGCTGAAACTGAGGTTTTAGAAGATTTTGCTGCAGAGGGTCAAGGACTATAGCCTTCAATATGGATTTAAGCTCAGTATCAAGAAGACAAAGATTCTCACCACTGGGCCAGTTGGCAGCACCGTAACGGATGGAAAAAAGATTGAGGTTATTAAAATTACAGCTAGCTCAGCTTCACAATCAACTCTCTGAACACCAGTATTCAGGAAATCAAACGACAAATTGCACTGGGAAAATCTGCTATCAGGAACCTCTCCAGAGTGCTGAAAAGTAATGATGTCAGCCTAGAGACTAAGGTGTGCCTAATCCAGACCATGGTCTTCACAATTACTTGCTATGCAATGACTAAGGATGACAGAAGAAGAATTGATGCCTTTGAATTGTGGTGCTGGAGAAGAGTCTGGAACGTACCATGGACTGCCAAGAAAACAAACAGTTCTGTCTTGGAGAGGATGAAATAAAGTTTCTCCTTGGCGGTTACAATTTTAAAGCTCTGTCTCACATACTTTGGGAAACTGGTCAGGAGGGACAGGTCCTTGGAGCAGGACATCATGTTCATAAGAGTGGAGGGACAGCACAAGCGAAGAAGACTTCAGGTGAGATGAATTGATAGAGTAACTGGGGCAATAGGGGTAGGTGTGCCAGAGTCAGTGAGTTTGACTCAGGATATCACAGGCTTCGGTGCTATTGTGCATAGGATCACTATGAGTCACAGGCCACTCAACAGCATACAACAACAACAACAACAACAACAACAGCAGTTAAGGAATTGTGCTGGCAACCCAAAATAGGGGGATCAAATCCATCCACCTTCCTCATGGGAATAAGGTAGTCTCCTTCTATGCAATTCACAGTGTTTGAAAACCCACTGGAGAGTCAACTGTGAATCAATTCCCATTCGAGGGCAAATCTCAGTCTATCTCTGTAAGAGAATAAAGCACATTGACACATGTCTATTTCTCTTTCAGTTGGTGGGCTATAGACTGAGGACTTCATTTGATAAGCTTTCGTTTTAAACCCACGATCACCAACTAATTCTGACCTTAGACTTATAGTAATCTCTGACACTTTACTTAAGTAAGTTGAAGGCATTGAGTTAAAACTATTATGGAATGGTGCCGTAGTTAACAGTTTCACTGTGAACCCAACAATGGGCAAGTTGAACCCAGAAAGATATGACACTTTGTCTCGTAAACCCGGTAGTACAATCTTATTCTGTCCTGTAGAGTCTCTGTGAGTCAGAATCGACTCTATGGAAGTAGATCCGGCTTTGCTGGGTGTGAACCTACAGAGTTGTCGGCTTCAAAATGAATGATTTTTTCTCACAGGCTGTGGCAAATGCTTTCAAACTCATTACATTCTTTCATTTTCAATGTGTAGTGGAAATGCTTCATTTATTCCATAAGTTCAGAATAAATTAAGAATTTTTTTGTCTCTAGAAATTGAGATGAAAAAAAAGTTACCAGTAAAATAGGCTTATTTGAAATAAGGGACGGAAATCCTAGAGATTATTTTATGCTTTTTATTTTGTTTGGTCTTTCGTTGCTTGAACTCGATGCCTAGAAGTTCTACCAAATCTTCTGACAATAAAACATGACAGTAAATTAATGAGTCAGAGGTCGCAGAAAAGATAACCATTTGACCACATTTACTCATTTACTTAAAAATTAATAAATACACGTTTCTACCAAGTGCTCTGCAATGTTTTAGGGTCTAGAGAAACAGTGAGCGAAATAGAGAAATTTCCTGTCCTCCTGGATTGCACATCCTAATAGATCAGTTCAACTTTTTGCATCCAGGTAATCTGATATTCTTAAGTCTCGGGTTTTTCCACAGAAAGGTGAAGCTAACAATAAATTATGTTTACTTGGCTTACCATTATCGAAAACGAGAAATAGATGTGAAAGAATGTTACAGATTTTTCAAAACCTTTCAGACAGTGTGCAAGTGCATATGCAACTAAAATGTATACCACTGCCTTAGTAACATTGGAACATTAAAAAAAGTTCTACCTTCTAAAGTCATATTAGGCTCACTTGCATATGCAAACTTTAGCTCTTCATACAATATCAAGCTATTTATAAAATACCTGCCATTGGAGATTGTTTCAGAGATGCTTGAAAAAAAATATCCGCTCTTGCTAATTGCCTAGAGATCTCTGGTGTCCTAGTTTAAGAAGCTGTGCTGCAATCCCAAAGGCACACGGTTCGACTCCACTAGCTTCTCCATGGGAGAAGAATGGGCAATCTCCTCCCATGAGATTAAGAGCCTCTGAAAACTTTCTGGAAGGTCATCTGAGTCATTTCTGACTCAACGGCAAAAAACAACAACTCACTAATATAGACATGCTGTTGCTGTTATTAGAAACAGTTTTTAGAGTTAAAAGGAAAAAAAAACAACAACAGAGATTTTAGAAATCATCTAAACACTCAGTGTTTGTATGCAATATCTAATTTCACTTAGAAGCAGTTTATGAATCACTTTTGGAAAATACATAAAAAGTAACATAGATTCTACAATACAGTGCTTTGCCTTCCTTACTTACAAAGGCTGTTGTCATGGTCTTAATTCAAACTCACCATGACTCTGTATGTTGAACTTAAACTGTGCTCCATTCCTAGTGGCTAATTTTTTCTCCCCAGAAGTGTATCTCCACGCATTTCTCCCAAGGCACCTCTCAACTGGACTCACACCTCTAACCTGTACGGTTGGCAGAGAATACATTAGCCCTTTTCTCCATCAGGAACTCCTTTAATTACATACCTAACTCGGATTCCACCTAGTTTCTTAAACAAATAAAATCCCAAACTAACAAGAAAGAAGGAAATCTCTAATACTAATTAAGATTAGTGGTGCTCACTTCGAATACCTCAGGGGACACCAATCTCCATGGCTGCTTCCCGGTGTTTCCTCACCTCCATAAATTCTAGGTAAACTTACTTCCTGCCCTGGGAAGATATAAGTCACTGGTGAGATCCTCGCTCATTTGTAAGGTATTTCCAGAACAGAGCACAAGTTGTGCCAAATGTTGCAAATCATACATGATCTGTGCCATGAGACTTTCGAACGATTTCATTTACAAGCACATAAAACATACTGTAACTTGAACTGTAGCCCCGCACGAGAGGGAACAATGTGCCATTCCTTTGGCTAGGCAAGGACTCCTTGGCAATACTGTAAGAAGTTCAGTTTACTAGGGTTAGCTTTTCTTTATTTCTTTTTATTTAGCTTTTTCTTCTCCTTTTTACCTGAGGAAAAGGATCTTACTCTGCTTAATCAGAATCACAAAACTGACTCTAATATTATTCTCCAACTGTTCTATTTCTATCTTCATTTAACTCATCATAAATGAGGCAAAAGAGCCTTGTAGGTTCTTGCCTGCAGATGAAAACCCTGACTCACTTGTCAGTTTGTCATATTATGGGGCCTGGCATATTGCTGTGATGCTAGACATTATGTCACTGACATTTCCATATCAATGGGTTGACTCATGGTGGATTATTTTCAGGGGTGCTTTCAAACTAACACGGCCTTGAAAGAAGGATTAACCAGTAATCTAATTTTGAACAAATTGGCCAGAGTCAACCTTATGAAGAGCAGCTGATTGTTGTTACACATAATGTCAAAAGATGAGATTCACCGGCTGGAAGACACTGAAAATGTGATAACCTCCTCAAAGTAGTAGTTGTTGTTATGTACCATTGAGTTGGAAGCCACTCATAGCTGACCCTTGACTGGGTTTTCAGAAGCAATACAGTCTCACGTGAGGCTATTGTCCATCTTCTTCCTGCAGAGTAGCTGGTGGATTTGAACTGGGAGCCTTTGGCTTGGTAGTGTATCTCCTTATCATTTGGCCACCAAAGTTCCCTCTTCAAAGTAGAGTCTACCCGAATACGTGAACGGAGAGACTTTCCAGACCTTCACTTGCTGATGTAGCACTATTGTAAATGAGATGTAACAGCTGCAAGCATCCATAAGTAATCAGAACATGGACTGCAGTTTGAAATTAATCAAATATGCAATCAAGATGTATTAATAATCACTGGTGATTGGAAAGCAGAAGTTGGAAATAGGGAGGAAGGATGGGTAGTTGCAAAATATAACTTTGGTGATAGACATGACATTGGAGATCTCATGATAGGATTTTGCATCTCTAAGGATTTAGTCATTGCAAATATGTTTTTGAAAAGTACAAAAATGACAATATACACGTGAACCTCCTCCAAGAATACACAAGAAACAAGTTGACAATATCTGTGGAAATAGATTAGAGAGAAACTCAGTATGATTGGTTATAAAAAGGCCAAGGGTTGACTGTGGATGAGATCATCAATTGTATATATATGAGTTCAAGTCAAAACAACAGAATTAAAACATGTCCGTAAGAACTAAGAGTGCATCCTATCACAGACAACATTTCAAGAATTGGTTGATGCATTGAACACTAATAACTGAAGAGCAGATGAATTGTGGGGCATTTGGATCAAGGATATTATCCCTGAAGAAAGCAAGTAGACACTAAAAAAGACAGGAAAGAAAAGATCAAAATGGACACCTGAAGTGACCTTGATACTTGGCCTGGAATGCAGAGATGCTAACGAGAAAAGAAGCAATGTTAAAGAGAGCTGAACACAAGATGTCTAGGTGCGGCTCCAAAAGAACAAGCCAATTACCACACTAATTAAGAAATGTGGCGGAGACTGAGGAAGGTAAAATGGACATCATGGCTTCAGGAGATTTGAGTCATGGGATGTGAGCTGTCATGTTCAGGACTAGTCAATCTGATAGCCCAAGTGAAATTCTTATATCCTTCACTCTTACCGCTTGAGTACATATAAAACCCCTGGCCCAAGTGCTGCTTTTTTGAGAACACAGGTCAAGAGAATACTATGTAGTGACACTCTGGTCGGTGGTGGATGTTCTCATGGCATACCTATTGGGAGTTGTGCTGGTAACTCCAAAGCAGCACCTCTTTGATTGTTCAAACTCACCACGAGCTCTGCAGGAGAAAGAGGCAATCTCTTCCTGTGCTATTTACAGCCTCTGAGGGACAACCATGAATCGGTTCTCATTTGACAAAAATTAGAATGTATTTGGTTCTTGGTAAAGTTGAGATAGAATGTAAAAGTGATATTAAATTCTTGGTGAAAGTGAGAGAGAAGAAAAGAGAAAGATACTAATGAAGGCAGAGGAGTAGATGCTGCATAGATTGAAATAAAGATAATATAACTTGTAAAATGTGGATGTTATTGTTGTTAAGTGCCGTCGAGTCGCAGGTGACTCATAGCGAACCTATGAAGGAGAGTCCTCGACGCTTGGGTGTCTTTCATCCTCTCTCCAGGTTCATAGGATTTCCAGAGGCAAGCTATTACGGAAGTGGATGCCGCTTCTCCTTCCAAGCTTGTTTTCATCGGGGAGCTCCACCCCACTCTCTGTCCACATTGGGTAGCCAGCCATTAATGCATTTGACACATCAGTGTCACAGTGTTCAGCCTCACAGCAACCACAAGTGACCGTGGCACAGCAACTTGTACACCAGGGCTCTATGACCTAGAGGAATGTCTGAACAAAAACAATGAAAGGCAGGCCAGAGGGTCTTGGATTAAAAGTCACCCACCTTTGGCTTGGTAGCACCACCTTCTGAATGTGAATGTTAGTAGTGGTAAATTGTGTATCCATGTTGTTGAAGTTCTTCCTCTTCCCCCTTTTCTCTATTCTATCATCAAGCATGATGTCTTTCTCACCAATGGACCATTTGGCTTGACCATGGTAGACAGAGAAGAGTTTGAGGTTATTAACAATTTCAACTTCTCACTTCCATAATGAACACTCTTGGCACCAGCAGTCAGGAAATCAAAAGATGAATTGCATTAGGAAAATTTTCTGTTAGACACTTCTACAGAGTACTGAAGATCAATGATGTTAGTCTAGAGACTAAGGTGCACCTGATCCAGACCACAGTCTTCCCAATTGCTTGCTGCACATTTGAGAGCTGCAAAATGACTAAGGATGATAGAAGGAGAATCTATGCCTTTGAGTTGTGGTGCTGGAGAGGAGTAATGAACATACATACATGTACACGAATATACATGTATATAGCCAAGAGAACAAACAGGTCTGTCCTAGAGTATGTGGAACCAACCTGCTCCTTGGAGGCAAGGATTTTGAAACTCCATCTCACATATTTTGGGAATATGGCCAAGAGGGACCAGTCCTTGGAAAAGGACATCATGCTTTAAAGTGTAGAGAGACAGCACACGAGAAGACCCCAGAGGAGATGGATTGACTCAGTGACTAGGGTGATGGGATAGTGTGTTGTAGATGGTGATATTGGCTCAGGATAGAACAAAGATAGGGTCACTTTGAGTCACAGGCAACTTGATGGCATATAGCAACAACAACTCTATCATCAAGCGTGTTGTCTTTCTCTAGGAACAAACTGTACCTTCCTGATAAATTGCCCAAGGTATCTGTGATTAAATCTCAACCATTTTCACTTCTAAAGTGCACTCTGCCAGCTGCCCTTCTTCTAAGATTTTATTTTTGGCAGCACCTGATACATTCAATATTCCTCCCCAACAAGACAATTCAAAGGTGTTCACTCTTCCTGGATCTTGCTTATTAACCGCTAACTTTCACATATATAAACTCCTGTGGCTTGGATCAGGCTCACCTTGGTCTTTAAACTGACTTTCTTTCTCTTTTGCATTTTAAAGAAGTCCTTGGCAGCAGGCTTGTCCAGTGCAGTATATCATTTGATTTCCTGAATATTGCTAACTGCTTACACAAATGCTGAGTGCAGATCTAAGTAAAATGAAGTCACAGACAACTCTCTTTTTCTCCCTCTGTAGCTGTGCCTGTATATGTGTGATTTGCTTGAGCTCTGATCCATAACAATTGAGTCTCTATCCCTGAACATGATAATGGTAGTTAGCACTATTTAACAACTTAGTGTGCCAGAGACTGTGGACCGCTTTATATGCATTATACCATATAAATCATGTGAGAGCCTGGTGAGTTGAATTCTATTAAAATCCTAGTTTCACAAATGCAGAAAATGGGTCTTAGATAATGTATTTCTACTCTTATAGCTCTAATCTGAAATATTAGAATGGTATAACCTAAAGTAAGAGGTCTCTGTATTTGTGGGTATTTTTAGATTAATTCATTTTTTTATTTTTTTCTCTTTATGTATGGTATTTTTTATTATGAATTTATTTTTTTAAATAATTTTAATGAACATTTACAGAGAACTTGGATTTCCATTCATTCATTGCTGCACTTATCTACCTGCCCAGCGTATTTGTATAGCTAGTATTTTTCTTTTAAGGCTTAACACTTATTCTTGGATTTGTATGTGTGTGTGTGTGTGTGTGTGTGTGTGTGTGTGTGTGAGTATGCACGTGTGTGTGTGTAAAATGGTATAAAACATAAACTGTTGCTTTCATCTCACCCTCTTCAAAGCAATGAGCTTGTTTCAGGTTCTTCCAGAGAATTTCTAAATTGCCATATACATGCATGTGCATGTGCAGCTTCACATGGTATTATGTGCTGGGTTTTTTTGAAACCTAACACTCAATCACTCAATCTTGGAGATCTCTCTATTGCCAGCAGCTGTGGAGCTCCTGTCTGGCTCCTTTAATGGCTTCATAATGCTCCATTCTGTGGAGGTTTTATAATTTAATTAGCCAGTCTCCTACTGATGGGCAGTTTTGCTTCCCAGTCTCTTGCTAGTACAAACAATGCTGCAATAAACATCCCAGAACACAGGATTTGGGGCATGTGTCTGAGTCTATCAGTATGGATAAATTCCTGGGAAGTACAGCTCACAGGATCAAAGGGAAATCTCATATTTTACTATTAATTAGCAGTTGAAGTATTAAACCCACTAATTCCTAGGGCACTTTTCTGTAGCTAATAGCTTGTGACAGCATTTCCTTCCTCAAAGAGGACTGGAGTGCAGTTCGGGTGGTGACAGTCTGGAAAGTGTTTGTAGATAAACAGGGCTGCTCCGCTGAGGGTGATCACTTCTTGACCCAGTTCAGTTCCTGTCTGTTCCCCTCTCATTGTTCCTTTTCAAGCCTTGATCTCCCCTCCCAGGGCCATCCCAGGTGCAGGCTGCTATCCTATAAACACACATTCCAGATAGCAGAACGTCTCCACGGGGTGCAGAGAGCATGGCCAAGGATGAGATTAGTCCAGAAATTGGACACAGTCTTGCAGGAGGAACACATGACCTTAAATCCACAGCTTAGTACAGGCTTTCAGATTTAAATATCCCATTTGTGTTGGGACGAGGGTCCATAGCAGGCTGAGAGGGTGTATGCTCGTTAAAAGAAAAACAAAGTATTTGTGAAATACTGCACAACATGGATAGATATAGAAGAAATTATTCTGAGTAAGATGATTAATACACACAAAAAAAGATTGGTGTACATATAGATAGATTCACTCGTGGAGGGTCACCAGAGATGAGAAGGGAGGAGAGGAGGGGCAAATTTAATAAAAAGATACGTTGAATGAAAGGAAAGGCAATATGAAATAAGCGCTTGATAAAAATAAGTGAAAATAAATAACACAAAAACAAAAACTTGTTGGGAAGGCTCAGTTGTTGCAGAGTTCTTCTAATATTCAAAACGTGTTCTCAAGAACAAAGGACTGTTAGGGAATTCTAACACTTAAAAGCAGTAGAGTTCATAGGAAGCTGGTTTTCTCTCTTGGGGCAAGTATTTGTGTACTTGGATCTTTGGGTTCCCTGGTCCTGTTTCTCTATGTGTTTCTGCCTCTCTGAAATGGAATACTGGCCAGTACTTGGAAAGGAGCCCTGGTGGTGAGATGGGTTAAGTATCTGCTAACCAGAAGGGCAGTGGTTCAAAATAGCAGGTGCTCCTCAGGAGAAAGTCATGGCTACCTGGTCCTGTAAACAATTCTAGCTGTGGGAACCCATCAGAGAGGTTCTACTTTGTTTTTTAAGGTTGTTGAGCCCCGGCTGACTTGGCTGCAATGAGCTCTGTTTGTAAGAAGTCTTCGCTGTGCAGGGATTAAGGCTTTTGGCTACTAACTAGAATGTATCCAATTTGGAACCTGTTTGCAGTCTGCAGCAATGTTTCCTTAAAGGTTTAAAGTCCTGGAAATCCTCACAGGCAATTCTATTCTATCCTATGGGGGTCTCTGTGAACAAAACCCACTTGACCGGGATGCTTTTGGGGAATGTGTTTAATTTCCCAGAATACGTTGCCTGCTCATCACTTTCCCCCTCTGGCCTTTCAACTGTCAGCTAAAAGTGAAGACAGTTCCTGCAACTCATTGTTCCTTCTCAGGGGATACCTTTGTATATGTTCCAAAATACAATATGGCCAGGCTACTTTCAGGAATTGAAAAGTGTTCCTGTGTCTTCTCTTTTTCAGCTAAGAGCTGTGTGTGCCTCAGACATCTAGTCTGTAACTGTTCCAGAAGCTGCCAGACAGGTCACTTCCAGGCCACTAATGAACTGTCCACTTAGTGCCTTTAATTATTCTCTCAGGCAAATGAAGTTTCTATGGTTTTGTTCTGGGCTCCGACTCTCTTTTGTTGCTGGTGTTCCTTCCTTTGAAACCCTGGCTCGCTCAATATCCTACCTGCTCACGCAGACATTGTTCCCTGCCAGGAACACCTTGGAGTTCTGCAAAGGGTGGCTGCTATTCCTGCTTCTCCCACACCCTGTAGGCAGCACATCTCCAACCATCCTGGTTCTCCGGCTGCCTCTGCAGTTCTGCCAAAGCCTCTGGGGGCTGATACAAAGCCCAGGCAGGCACTGCCAGTTCTGAGGGATCTTAGGAATTCAGAGGAACGTCTGTGACATAAACAAAGTGGTATTTTGCTCTTAAGGTCTAGATTTGAACATGGTAGAGACATCTGATGACTTGCATTTTCCTGTTAAGATTCTAACCCTCAGTTACTGTTAAGTGTCATTAAGTGGACTATGAGTCACAGAGACCCTGTGAAGAATGGATTGACACTTTGCTCTGTCCTTAGTTGACAATTATAAATGTTTGAATGTGAATGGGATATGATAGATGGGAAGTTAGGAAAACAAAATACTTTCTATCAGAGTCTTACTATTTAGACATAGTAATTTACTTGGTTTGGTTAATTTGGTTATTCAGCACATGCAGACTGTATCATATTATATGTCACACTGTGTGCCAGACATACATTTTCTACTCTCCAGAATTTTAAAATAATTTATTCTAGATTCTGATCCATCTTGATGCTACAGGACTGAGTGGAACTGCTGTACAATCTTTTCAAAGCTGTAAATCTTGGCAGAAACATACTACTACGTTTTCCTTTCGTAATGCAGCGTATGGGTTTGAATCACCAATCTTTCTGTCAGCAGCTTTTAGCAAAATAATCATCGGCTTTTCAATCAGAGATTTTAACCACTGATTGGAGCTCTTCTTCAACAAGCAGTGAACTTAAAATACTTAAAATTTATACTACTGATTTAAGTCCATGATCAGAAAATGTAGGTATAAGTTTGAAGAGATACAGATGAGAATGAAAAGTGTAAAACACAGCAACCTATTTTGACCTTCAAGATTTTGCACGTAACATCTCTCAGGATTGTAGCTTGAAGCTTGAATTTGTTTTTCTGTTCTTTCAGCCTGAGCTATGCTGAGCTAGTCCTTACCTTTTTATTCTTCAACTGCTACACTTTGTACATTTTGTTATCATGCTCTGCTTTGTCTTCTCTAGCTGCCCTCGAGAATCTTCTATTCAGCTCTTTTCTTCAATATTTCGTCCCTTTGTATTGAATTCCTGACACACTAGTCCAATTTTCAGAGTTTCTCCTAACAACCATTTTGGCTTTTTCTTTATCCCTTGTCTTGTCATGACCTTTTTTTTTTTTTTTTTATGGAAGATACCATCGATGTCATCCCACTACTCATCTGATCTTCAATCCTTAACATCCAATGCCTCAAACCTATTCTTGATATTGTTTTTAGATTCAAGTGTGATAGAATCAAAGCGTAAGGGTTGGAGGAAGACTCATCTTTCCTGGAGGAAGATTGGAGGAAGACCTGCATTATGCAGATAACACAACTTTGTTTGATCAGAGAGAGAGAGGAGGATTTGACGCCTTGCTTCAGAAGATCAAAGCCTTCAGTATGAATTATATCTCAACATTAAGGAAACAAAAATCTTCACATTTGGGCTGCTAGGAAACATCACAATAAAGAAAAAAATTGAAATTGTCAATGATTTTATCGTACTTGAATCCACACTCAAAATCCGTAGTAACAGAAGTCAGGAAATCAAAAGATGTGTTGCACTGGGAAAGTCTGTTATCAAGGAACTCTCCAAAGTACTAAGGACCATTTAAAGACTAAAGTTTACTTGATTCATGCTATAGTGTTTTCAATCACTTGCTAGAGGCAGGAAATAAATAAGGATGGAAGATGAGAAACCAATGCCTTTGTGTTGTGATGTTGGAGAAGGTTACTGAATATCCCATTGACTGTCAAAAGAACAAACAGATATGTTCTGAAGAAAGTGCAATAATGCTTCTTAGAGATAGGGATGATGAAGCTTCGTCTCATGTACTTTGGGTATGTTGTTAGGAGAGGACATTCCCTGGGAAAGAACATCATGCTTAGAAACCCAAAGAATTGGACAGACATAGTTACGGCAACAGTGGTTTGACTAGACATGGCTCAGATCTGTTGTTCGCTATGACTTGTGCTCAACATGACAGTATCAAACAACATATATGGCACATAACTTCTTAGTAAAATATTTTTGCAGAGCTGTACTTGGGAAAGCAATGTGCCATATGTCATTTCCACAGATTTTTGTGTCTGAATTTAACCTGTTGTAGGAATAAATAAGCCATTCCCAAACTCTCCACTTGTAATTGATTGGTTTCTCAAGATACAAATCTTTTTATTGAGAAGGAAAAGTGCAAGCTACTTCTAATGCTGGTGCCTGTTCCTGATCACGAGCTGGTGGGTGGGTGGTTCTTCAGAAGGCACGCCTAGTGATCTGTTTAGGAAAGGTCACAGCCTTGACAACCCCGTTTAGCAGTTCTACTGTGCACAGATGGGATATCCATGAGTTGGGATTGACTATAAAGCAGACAGCACCAACAAAGCTGGGGCTTGGGCCACCACTGAGCTGAAGGGATCATGCTGGTGCATTTAAGCAGAAAGCTCTTTATACTGGTTGAGCTTTCTTCTTTGGTTCCAGAAGTCATTTATAATCTCTGCCTCTAAGTTTGTCATTTGAATTCTTCCAAGTCAAAACCAGTGTCACTAAATATCATCACACTAGCAGAAAATAAAGACAGCAAATGTCTTTGAAAGTGCCCTTTAGGGTAAACAAAAGCAAAAAAAGAAAAGAGAAGTGTCTTGCTTTACCAGGTGTTGTCTTAAAGCATCTTCCTCCTCCAGCCCCGTTCAGAAGCGTCCCATAACACCATGATATGACTCTAGAGATATAAAGAAGGAATGGATGTAGTAACAACAACAAACAACAATAAAGTGCTGTTGTCAATAAATATGGAGCTTTAAATTGTAAGGGAACAGAAATAAAATAGTCACCTTCCCCTCACACCTAAATCTTAAAGCTCCCTGAGAAATACTTCAATGGTTGGTTGGGGACCTGCTAATTTTTGTTTTGGTGGAATCGCCCAGGCATTTGCCATTGGAGACCTGCTGTCAGCCAATCAGAGTGAGCGATCCAGGCTGCTTTGATGTAACATAAGTTGGAGAGTAGCAGGTGGCCTTCCCTGCTGTTTATAGTGCAGCTTGGGGAGTTCTGTCAGATGGAGCAGCTCCTCTTCATCTGCATGGAATCTGTGTAAATCACAAAAGAACAGATGGAAAAATAGTCACATACCCCTGTTCACCTCTTCGAAGCAGCTCATAAAACTCGATGTACCACCCGCCTGCTTCAGAAAACAGCCATCAGTAGGTTGGTCACCCAACTGCTACGGGTAATCGTTTTGTTTACAAAAACATCTAAATACATGAATTAGACAAAGAAAACAAAAGCAGTGTATGGTTTAGACATTCACAGCTGCTCTATGTATGTATCTTATGATGGGATTTCAGATTTAAGTGCAGAAAAAGGAGAAATTATTGTGCATCCACTCATTTTAAATATATTGAACTTCTTTGAAGTGTCAGATGATGCTCATGGCTTACTATGTGTGCCTCTCTGACTATGGCGGCTTTATAAATACAAATATTTATTTACCTGTAAATATAATTTTTCCCAGAAAACTCAAAAGAACTTTATTTACTAAGCATTAAATGTATATAGTTTATTAAGTGAAACTATTAAAAAAACTCCACAATAATATCGTTGATTTTCAAAGCATTTTACTTGACTTTCATATACTTGAAGGAAGTACTTTTTTCTTCTTATACAAATGTATCACTACCACTGTTTGAATTGTTTTCTCAAAAGAGTGTATAGCTAAATGATTGTGTTAAGCAATTATTTTTTCTTTTTGTTGGGAATTACACACACACACACACACATAGTTAATAAGGAAAATTTATTTAATTAAGACTTGAGCCAGAAAACTCAGAGAATAAACAACTAGTTTCTATTAAGAGAAGATGACAAGAACAAAGACGTCGAAGTGCAAGGTGGAAGCTGAATTCCAACATTTGAGGCTGTGATTTGTAAGACAAGGTGTTGAAAGAGATGAAGCTGTAGGTTATCTGGGTCTCGACCACAAAGGACCTTCAAATGCTCATGAAAAACATGGGCTTTGACCCTCGTACAATCAAGTGGACACTACTGGATGTTGACTTTAATGTATTTATAACTTCCAAATCTCTATAAATAATACATTTAAAATATCCTCCCAAACCCTTAATTTTGTCTGAAGCCTTAATCAGCATTAAAAAAAAATCTATTCTTTTGAATGGCTTTATTATTAATAAATAAAACTATTACTGGTTTGAAAGACCCTTACAGAGGTGGAAATGTGGTTATGAAGAATTATTCTGTAAGGGTGGTATTGTTATAGAATAGAAAAGCTTTGAACACAACACAGAAGTGAAATTCAATGTGGTCTGAAGTCAAAATCTTCACAAGAGTATTTCAGAACTTATCTATTTAACCTCCAAAAGGCAGAAAGTTTATAGGAATGATTTTCTGAGTTCATACAAAATTCTTCACAAATTCATAGCCACTGGCTAACAGATCAATTAGTCTACATAAAGGGCAATCTTGCCTTTCAGCGAACATTTAGCAATATTTGAACATGTGTTTACTTGACACATGGAGTAAGAATGAAGTGTTAGTGTTATTCAATTGTTAAAAGTCAGAAAGGATGTTAAACATTCTACAATGCTCAAGATAGTTTCCTACAACAAAAAAACAACCAGGCTAAAATGTCAACAGCGCTGCAGCTGAGATCTCTACTTTAGCTATTTCAAACATTTAATCATATTTACTATTCTCAAGAGAACAAGACTTCAAAGTGTCTTCATTCTAAAGACATGTGTTTGAACACATGGGGAAGAAAATCCATGGGGTTGTTCCCAAGGTTAACCAATACATGACCTTCTCAGATAATGAATTTTTCTTCTTTAAATTTACTCATACAGAGTTCTCTTGACTTTTTTGTGTTGAAATCCTTTTTGAAAGCTCCAAACATAAACCAATTACCTTGTTAAATAAAATTATTCTTGAAATGGAAGTGTTATTTCTAACAACATTACAACCAAGAGATCTTTACATCCAAATCTTTGTATTGAGTTCAAGAGTGGTCAAGCCATTGTTTCAGAGCTAGTCAGAATTAATTAAACATTATATTTGCAGATATCCATATTGATAGAGTCTCTCTCTCTCTCTCTCAAGATAGCTGGATGTGTGCTCCTGGTGTATCTTTGATTTTGTACTTTAAAGGACACTTTCTTTATTAGTATATGCATACTGGCACACAAAGTTAAAAAAATAAAATTAAAATCGCCTTTTCTCTTTTAGGAATTCTTTAATTTTTTAAAAAGTACTCTCCATTGATTAAACATCTGTTTGTCAAACAAAGATTTCTACAGGGAAACTTAGTAATTTTTTATTTTATTGAAATATTTTAATTAAGATTATTTTTACATCATCATGATAAAAAATTAAAAGTATGAATTAGAAGAAGGAAGAGAAGAAGAGGAGTGAAAGAATGATATGTATGAAGAGAAAATAAGATAATTTGTGGTTTCTGTTAATTGAAAATTATATTAATTAAAATATTGAAAAGCATACTATGAAATAATTATAAGTAATTAAAATATTGAAAAAACATACTGTCAAATAAATAACTATCAATAATTACCAAAAGATAACCTGAACTAAAATAATACAATCACATATTGCTTATCAACTTTATTTTAAAGCTAATGAACAGTTAATGAATTTTGTCCTGTATTCTCATGCTACCTTACAAACAACAGTGTTACTTCTCCTGTGCTGTCTTCACAATCTTCTAGTCCATTGTTACAGTCTCTATGTCAATCCATCTTTTTGAGGATTTTCCTCTCTTTCTCTGATTCTCCACCTTTCTAAGTATGACATCTTTTTCCAAGAACTATCCAATCCTGACAAGCCTGCCCAACCATACAGCATGGTTGTCTTTCTCCAAAGACCAAGTAAGAGGATATAGTTTTGGGTTAGAAGATATAGAATTGTCAACTGAGAGTTGACAAATTAAATTTCTTTTTTTTTCCTTTCTAAATCTCATGGAAGCAACATATGCTTTGGAAGACTTGGACTTTCTCAATAATTTTGGTAGAGGTTTAAGAATGTAGTTATTGCATTATTCTCCATTGTAAGAATTTGGAAACAGTTCAAGTGTCCAACCACAACTAAATGGATTGAGAAATTATGATATACTCATATGATGGATTACTACACAGTACACAGGAGCAAGGGTTTTATAAATCACTACCTAGTGTGAGAGGGACTGGAGAGCATTATGCTAAATGAACTAACTCAGTCGCATAAGGACAAATACTGTGTAAGACCATTACTGTAGAACAAGTATGAGGATTCAAAGGTGAGAAGATGGGAGCAGAGGAGGGAGGATGGGTGGGGAATGAGGGAGGCAGAGAATAATAGGGTCACACAATGTATGGGTGCAGGGAGGAGTGGGTAAAGGAAATGGGAAAGATCTTGTGTGAAAACAATACATACACAGTTTTTAAGTAAACCAGTATAAAATAAAATTTTATTTAGAAAAAATGTGGCTATTGTTATAATAACAGGGTGTCAAAGGACAGTGACCTTCTGAATCTATAAAACTTGATCATTCACTGTTTGGGTCAACATTTTCTTCAAGGTACTCTGTAGTAAAAGGGCCTATGAACCTAGAATATTTGGGACACCAAATTCATTGCTTTCTTAGAGAGTCCTTTATCTAGGATTAAAAAAAGAAATCAATACCTGTAATTTTCTCTCTACTTGTACTCGACTATTGCAATCTAGTGGGTTCAGTTTTCCATAAAGCAAATTTTAGGCAAGAGTAGAGTAGATGATGTAGTCTTACTCCTTATTTGTTTGTTTTTAGTCACTTATATCTTAATTTTGTTTGCTAACTTTATTTCCTCATAGTACCTATATCAGTGGTGTGAACTGGACACAAGGCTACAGTAAGATATTTCTCCATTAATTATTGGAAACTGTACATTTTTCTTATTAATTTCACTTAATATTTACAGAGATCTTGGATTTCCATTCATTCATTGTTGCACTTTTCTCCCCGCTCACCCCACCCCCACCCCCTGTTTGCTCTTCTTCTTGAAAATCAAAAGAAAAAACTCCTTCATTGGTATACAATCCCCTCACACCTCCCCAAACCCCCCCAAATATGATCCACTCTGCAACCCTCATTCTGAACTTTTATGATAATCATAATGCCCTAAAATATATTACTTTTAAACTGTTCTCTCCCTCATCGGCTTCAATGCAGTATACATAATTTGTCCAGTTTTTCTCAGTCTCACCCCCACCTTGATGTCAGCCTCATTCTAAAACAGTGACATCATACAGTATTTGTCCTTTTGTGACTGAGATATTTCACTCAGCATAGTGTCCTCCAGGGTCACCCATTTTGAATAATACTGCATGAGTTCCTTGTTTTTCAATGCAGCATAGTATTCCTGTACATTTTTCTTACCCATTTGGTCAACAGTACGGGCTAGAATCTGGTTTGGGAGTCATCTGCAGCATCCGGATTCTACAGAGGCTTGTTTGCGGGTTCTAGTGAGGATTAGGGTGTGATGCTACACACTGTGACACTGATGTGTCAAATGAGATAATAGTTAACCATGAATGACAGTGTTTCGTAGATCCTCCTGCTTAAAACAAGCTTGGAAGCAGGAGTGGCATCCCCTTCCTAAGTGGCTTGTCACTGGAAGCCTCTATGAACATGGAGAAATGATGAAATTTATAAGTGTTCAGATCTTTCATTCCTAGGGTCACTATGAGTCATCTACGACTTGACGACACTTAACAAGAACAACAACAACAACTTAGATACATTTACTGAGGCACAAAATAATGAGGAATGCACCTAAGCAAGAAAACGATGGGATACTTTAATATAACATTTCAACCATCTTTTTCAAAGAGAGCTCTGATGGTGGGTAGGGAGTTTCACTGTCGATGCAAAGCTGAGTGGTTCAAATTTACCAGCTACTCTGTGAGAAAATGATGGACAATCTCCCATGCGATTTGAAGTCACTGAAAACTCACCAAAGGTCAACTATAAGTCAATTTCAACTCAACAATAGTGAATTCTTTGGAGACCCAAGTCTTATTTTTCTTGAGAGTTGGAAATAGATTATATCATATATAGGAAACATGTTTAGACACACTGACTGAATTTAATGTTTTCTGATAGTCATTCATGGTCATTATGAGTTGGAATTGAATCTATGGTTGTGGATTTAAATCTACTCTATGATTATTGTCCTTTGGTAGATGAAAAAAAATTGATGTTTTTCCCTTTTGTTCAAGTTTGTCACATGAAGTATTTTGTTTCTATTCTCTGATATTCCTCTGAATATTACATATTTATCCTCTGTCTTCTTTGTCTTCAGAAACTCCTAGGAAGCAAATCTCACGGGATATAATTCAGAAAAGGAATTATCCAGGTTCCAAACAATCATATAGATAGCTCTCTCGGCCAGTTCTCCTCCATTGGAAATGGACGGATATATTCAGATCAGAATGTAAATTGGCATGAACCTTCATCTGAAATTCAGTAAAGTTACAGAATACTGGAAGATTTTTAAAAATTTATCATTATTCATATTCAATGCTTCCTCTGCACTTCTGTGTACCATCTGGTCTTGATGGTTGAAGTGCCAAAATACCATAAGGAAAGTTGTTTTTGTGGTATTTCCAGTCCAACCAGAATCAGAAAGTACCAGCAATCCCTTGAGAAAAGCTGTTGTCATGAGACACAAAGCTCAGCTCGTTAAACCAAAGAATTTAGGGAGCAAAGTCCTTGCAATCAAGCAAGTGTCCAAATTTAAATACTGAACACAGAGAATGTTCTGGGATTTGGGTTTAGGGGTTGTATTCACACACATGTACACGTGCATACACAATATAGTCTACCAGTTTCTCATACATACATTCTACTACTTTATAAACTGTCATTTCCCTTCTATTCATTGGTTTTCTTACCACTATTATGTTTATGTATGATTTTTAAGGAGAATGTTTATGAATGATAAAGTTGTGAAGCCTCTAGGGTGAAGTGTGTTGAGGAAAAGGCACATTATGCAGATTCATTGAACAGAGAACTTTAAATTTAAAAGCCTTTCTACTGCACTTGTAATATGTGCAAAACCACCTGATATAGTCCTGTTTATGAGGTCTTTGATGTCCAAAAGATTCTTTTACATGCCCTTCTACTTATACACAGGGCATCACAGCTTGTCAAATACAAGGAAGCTCAAATCTTAAAAGCTTCAATCTGTGTCCAGAAGGTTTGGAGCGGGCTGCTTCACTTGGCAAGATTTCTGCTTCCATCAGGTTCCTGAATCTTCTGAGCTTTGTTTGGTGGTGAGTTTTGCTCAATTTAATTGTGTTCAATTTTTAAAGCAAAATTAAGTGGGTGCACGGTTTCAAAGATGAGTACTATTGCATGACAATTCAAACAACCTACCAACCACACTTTCTGTCAGAGGAAATGTCCACTAATGCAACAAGGCAAAGAATGTAATGTTTCCTGACAGCTAGACAGACGTTCAAATCCAGGGCCTACACCTGTCATTTGTGTAATCTATGTCTCGTTACGAACTGCTCTGATCTTAACGGTCCTCATCTAAAAATATAAAGCCAATTATTATACCAAGTTGAAAGGATCAATGCGTTATTGGATATAAAGTCTTGGCAAATAGCAGGTGCTCGGTCGTCTCCTTCTTCACTCTGGCCCCCACGTAAGGCACATAAAATGATAGACAGCTGTGGGGCAGATGCTTAAAAGGCTGCCAATTTACACTGTAATTTTCACATAAATTCCTTTTTACCCCTTGAAAAAGAAAATGTGTGGATGAATCTCACATAATCTTGAAGAGGTTATGGTGAGTCTCCATGAGAGATATTACCTCCTTGTTCCCCATAAAGAATGCTTAAAATGTATTGCATGAAATTGGAATGCCTTGAGGCGAACTTGACCTTACCGGGACTCTAACTCTAGATGTGTAGACAATGTCTCTTACACAGGCATGTCTGGCTCACTCACTCTGTCTTCATCCTATTCCCAAAAGGGATCTTCCAAAACAACAGAACACAATCCAACCTGCTATTTTCATGGAATAAAACAAAATTCTCCTCTTAAATGTGAGGGCGGTATTATTTGTGTCAGCTACATGCTATATAATTTTCTAGAATATGAAATCTGTTCCTATGACCAAAGAGCCCAACTAATAACCTTTTTCTAGGATGTTCAGTTTTGTTTTTGTTTGTGTTTTTTTTTTAACTCAAATTACAGGTGCAACAATTGCTTCTTAAAATCACGAGTATCATGGATGTTTGAGAAAGTGTGGTATTAGTAGAACCAGTCTAGTCTCCAAACTCAGATCCTCTAATAAAGTTAAATCTCGAGTTCCTGCTGCTCTAACACCTTTATTTTATGTGCTTTGATTTTTCTGTTCTCTACAATCACTCATAATTCCTTGAAACCATTTTTTCTTCACACACACAACTTGTCTAGAACAGTAATTAAAATGTCATCATATGAAGGGACCAAAGAAATGGAAAAAATTTGCCTTGTGGAGAACTTTTCTTGAACTTTCCTCCTTCGGTGTCCTGTAGACAGAGGAAGGACATGCAGCAGCTGGCAGCCACTTTTAAATTCCTGTCACACAGCCTGGGGTTCAACACCCAAGTAAAATGCATATGTGTGTGAGTGTATGTGTGTTTCAATGAAAAAAACCATATATTCTGTTCCTCCGCCTTGAGCTCAGAGACACTGTCTTATTAGGAATGCAATCTGTCAGGAAAAACATCATGCATCCAAAGAGAACTCCATTGTCTCTGTGTTACGTTACATTACTTTTATTAGATGGTGACATTCCAGAGACAGCACCTGCTGTGTGGCTTTGGGCGGCTGGCCAGAAATGAAAGAGAAAAGAAATGTGTGGTTTAAATCTGAGTGACACAGCCGTGTACTGCTGTAAGAAATATGAGGGCTGAACAGTTGGGAAGCTTGAGGGAAGCTCGGCGTGTGGACACTTGAGTTCAGTTTATATATGAGTACCCGGGTCACTGTCAATTTATAAATGTGCAAATAGTTAAAAAGCCTATATTCTTTTTTTAAAACATATTTGCATGTCTTTGGCATTACTATTTCTTTCTTTTCTTTCTTCTAGAGAAATGGCCTTTGCAAATTTGAGGGAGTCCTGGTAGTTTTCAGCTTCAAATATAGACTCTTACCAGGACAAAACGCCCCCACACCAAACCCAATGTCATTGAGTCTGTTCTTGCTTGTAATGATCTACCATGAGGTGTCTTAGGCTGTTAATCTGTCTGGGATGAAACTATACTACAGACTTGTATTGATGAAACTGCATCTTTGAGTAAAACAGGTGTTGCTGTTGTTATGTGCCATCGAGTCGTTTCCTACTCATAG